>NW_019416912.1:172972-225300 GCF_000390285.2 Anoplophora glabripennis
GGGAAGGTGTGTAAGTGTTAGTCGTGTGGGGATGCCCCCTCACGGGGGCGTACGTGTCTTTTGGTGTATTTGTCTGTCTGGTATATTGTTTGTCGGGGGTCGCAATTTTAAAGAAATGTATTCTAAAGTAATGCAAATAACTGATAAATAAGTAAAAACTTACCTGGGCATAACCCCGGCACAGGTGCTGTAACAAAGATGCCGACGGCGTCTATGCTTAAGCCGGGGATTAGGTCGGTGATTAAAAGGAAAGAAAGGGATTCTTTCCAGGTAGCCTTAATAAAGGCAGGTAGAATTTGCTCCTTGCACTACACTTTCACAAAACACGTGTGCTCTGGTCGGCTGCCCGCTAGGAACTGAGATAGATACTAGAATGTCAAAATTTATCTTTTTAATGAAAATTATGTCAAGATTTTATAAATCTTATATATTTTGTGGCTCGTGTATCGGGATCGCAGAAGCTTGCAGAGGTATTTGCGTGCCTGATAAAAAAAGAAAGGTGTATTCTGGAAAAGTCGAAGATTTTTGGTTCTGAAAATAATGAAAAAAATCCAGTAAACTATAATGGCCCTGGCCAATCCAAAGCTGTATTCAGTTCCTATCCAGCTCCTCCAGATTTCGAAATTTTCTATTTTTTTTTCTCGACGGTACCACTCGCACGAAAACCGATCATCTCAGCGTGTTTAGCAACCTCACATTCATATGAAAACGATTCTACGATTGTACAAAGACTCTTTAATTTTCTGAAAATTTTCGTGCCATTAGAAATGCATTATTCCAATCAATTATGTGTTCAGTGAAGTGGAACGTTCACTTGTGTCGATTAACCAATCGCGCTGCACAAAATAGTTCCAAAGTTTCATACCGCCCCCTATCGCTCAGAAGCTACACTAAACTGCGGAAGAATTCTTTAACAGACAGCTAACTGTAACAGCCCGACAGTCGCTGGTGAATTTATTGAACTTTTAACGTATAGATGGCACCACCTCCATTCCCAATGAACGACGACATGAGTATTACAAAAATTAATAATTTTTTTTTCTTCTTAACGAGGGTCACTTGCTACTATTCTAGAATGTTTAGCAACCCCAGTCGCGTACGATAATGTCTTTAGTTGAATAGGCACTAGTTTTTTGACAAATTTCATGGACTATACATTTCCATTTTTCGTTTCTTGTTCGGTAGGCAACATACAATACATATACTTGGTTGCATAAATATCCCTAAAATTTAACATTCTAAATTACAAGTAAATGCACTAAAAATTAACACAATTATAATAAATAAATCTTCATTTATTTATAGAACAAAACATTTCACCTACACAGAAACGTCGGTTCTTTCTCGATACAGCCAATGCAATCACGTTGAGGGCTCTATAGCAAATAGGCAACCAGCAATACATTTTTATAGATTTTATTACAGGGTTTGACTAAATATGAATCAATGGACAAAAAACAGACTTTCCTCCATTCTAACGCAAATTTTCTATAAAATGGAGTTAGTTTGAAACTCAAATAACTTTTTGTTGTAAAGAAATTTGTAATTTACCGCTAAGTAATTTCATAAATTACTAATTTCTTTACAACAAAAAGTAATTTGAGTTTAAAACCAACTCGATTTTATAGAAAATTTGTGTTAGAATGGAGAAAAGTCTGTTATTTGTGCATTAATTCATATTTAGACAAAGAAATTTGTAATTTGCAGCCTTTGAACAAACGGCATTGTAAATATATTCCATTCTTAATATCAGCATTTAAAGTTTGACAAAACGGCATCGGTTTTTTTAAAATCATATACATAATGTACAGGGTGTTACATACAGGAAGTACAAGGAGAACTTAACATCGAATGGCAAATCAATGAATAAAATATAGAAAATCTATAATAATAGTTTATTGACCTTAAAAACTAAAAGCACATACTCACAAACGGTTTAAAGAGTGAATAAGGTTACAGCAAAACAGAATACACATCTTTATTTATATACAATTAATCCGATATTTGCTGTCGATCAACTAAATTAACACTAAACTAGGAATAAGTATGGAGACATCAACTAAGGTCAACTACCATTTCTTCCAAAATATTTTACATTAAAATGGACAGTGTAACCCTAAGGAAATGTAAAATGACCTCTATCCGACAACAGAAACATCAAAAACAAAACAAAAATGAAATGGAAAATGAAACATCACAATTATTTAACATTACGAAGTATACTTAATCGATATATACAGTGCTATACACTTAAACGATGTATAAGGAGTTTCCAACGATTTAACCGTTTGTGCCCAAACAATTTTTTGACACCCGCACAATGAAAGTTCTCTCCGTACCGTTACGAGGGCCCCTACTTCCCTGAAACGCTACTAATACGGCATTTTTTCCAAACAAAGGGAAGTCGGGGCGACAAACTCTCATCACGACGGTAGTTTTTGTGAACGTTCACGTGATTTGATAATTGTAGCCGAAACCAAAATAATTTTTAATGTCAGTTTAGAGTATTTTTGAGCAAATATAGACGTCACAATTTGTTAAAAAAAAAACGAAAAAATTTACATGAGTATCGTGATGTTGCAGTGAAATATACAGGGTGTCCAAAAACTGATGGGACATTTCTCGGACTTAAGTAAGACACGCATTTCATTTATTTGTAGTCACCCTGTAAGTCTTGAAGTTGGAAATAGATTTTTCATCACTTTTATTTTTTATTTATTGTATAACGTTTTACCACATGAAATAAAAACTTTAAATTTTATTAGTTTTAAGCGTAACGTGAAACAATTTTTATTAAGACATGCTTTCTATAGCATAGATGAATTTTTAAATACAAATATGCAGTAGATGCATCCCATCTGTTTCCGGTCTATTCTTGTTTTAGTTATTTGTTGCTTTATTTATCTTATTATGTTGCATCTATGTATTCTAGTTGTCAGTCTTTACTGTATTTTTACGTTTGACTATTTAGTTAATGTTTGTATTGTATCTAATTTGTATGTGTGTTTTACATTTTGATTTTGTATTTTTAGACGTTAGATTTTAATCTTACTCTTACTATAGGACTCTATGTTCCCCTTTCTTTGTTTTTTGACTAGTGTAAATACTTTTGTATACCTAGCATCAATAAACTAAACTATATACGAGTGTAAGTCATTAACTATATTTAATTTGTATAAGTTTTGGGTTAATTACGTTATTTATTTAAAGAAATTTCTACTAATAGTCAAGAAAACTTAAACATAGAAAAACGGAATATGCAAACTTTTTTACTCCGAGATTTTTTTATAGAAAAGTGTAGGTTTTGAGATACAGACATATTTAAATGATTTTTCACGTTGTTGTTAGCAAAAACTGCCAATATCCAAATAAGTTTCCCCAAGTTTCAAATAAAAGTTGTTCAAAATTAAATTTCCTACCAATTGCTATGAAAATTTCGATTTTCTCTGGTTTTCCCGTATATTTCTTAAATGTAGTACAGATTATGTGAAAATTTATGTTTTGGAACCAAATAATGGTCAATTTATTTGTTAAGAGGGCTCTATAGCAAATAGCCAACCAGCAATACATTTTTATAGATTTTACTACACAGTTTGTCTAAATACGAATCAATGCACAAATAACAGACTTTCCTCCATTCTAACACAGATTTTCTATAAAATGGAGTTAGTTTGAAACTCAAATTACTTTTTGGTGTAAAGGAATTTGTAATTTACGATACAAATTTCAAATTTCTTTACAACAAAAAATAATTCGAGATTCAAACTAACTTCGTTTTATAGAAAATCTGCTTTAGAATGGGGGAAAGCTATTATTTGTGCATTAATTCGTATTTAAACAAACTGTGTAATAAAATATATAAAAATGTATTTTTGGTTGCCTATTTGCTATAGAGCCCTCTTAAATAACAAGTGAATTAGAGAGAAGAAAATTGTGGTAAATTCTTGGAAAATATCATAGTTTTCCGAGGTTTATGAGCATCAAAATTATCATTTTATAGGTTTTCGAGGGTGTACATTACAAATTACTTATGCGCTTTTTAATATTTTTCAGAAAAATCTGTATTTAAAATTTTCAACTTGACCTCTAAATGACTTTCAAGGTTATGGTCAAGGTCACCGTTGCATTGCTCACTCAAAACCCTGCAGCTTTTGTCCTAATCATTTTTTTGTTTGAGCAGTATTTTCTGAGATAGAGGGGGGTTCCAAACTTTCTGAAAACCCGCTATATACATATGCCTATATCTCAAAACGCTTGTATATTGTCCACGTTTTCTAACCTCAAAACCTAAACTTTTCTATAAAAAAGCTCAGGGCGAAAAAATTCGCTCATATTTTCCATATTTTCCTGGACCATAACGTATTCAGTTGCTAATAGCCCACTTTTTAAATTTTTATCGCAGTTTTAAAGATTTATATACTTTTTGAAGTGGGAAATGTGTAGCCCATTCTGCATCGAAACGACAAACCATTATCGACTTAAACGAGTATTTTGTTCTATTTTCGACAATAAATACACAACAAAAAAATTACCATTTACGCAGCAAATCAAGTACAAAATATCAAAAAATTATATGACATTGAGCATTTACATTGCCCCTTTCAAGTTTTTGTCACTATTAAGACGTCAGTATCGTTAAACGTATTTATCGTGAATTACACCTTTTCCACTCAAAAAAGTACTAAAACAAGGCTTAAAAACGGCTACAAAGATGTAAAAAGTATGCGACAAACTTTTTTTTAGGAGCCTCTAAAGCAGCTATCGGAAAACTGAATACATTAGTAGAAACAACTCAAATAACACTTATTTTACCCAAAAATGATGAAATTTAAAGAAAAATTAAAAAATCTATTCTCAACCATCAACTCCAAGACCTTCAGGGTGAAAGCGAAGAAAAAAGAAACTTGCGATATTATTGCAGGGGCTACTCGTACCCGAGAAATTGCCTACCATTTCCTGAACACCCTGTACAAATTAGCAATGAATTTATAGTACCAAATGGAATTTAAGGTTATAAATTTGACAGTTTCAAATATGGAGTAACTTTAAATAGAATGTAAGGTTATAAATTTGACAGTCGCGATGTCGAAAGTATACGCTTAGTACACTCGTACTTGTCGTTTTCACGCATTTTAAGAGGGCGAGAAAGGACGAGCTCCCCATACGACGTTTACCTAACACGAATCGTATAACTTGCAATGTTCAATCGATCTCCATCCGCGCCGCCCGACGCGCGCCTCCGCCTAACCGAAACGGCTTAAAACAATTAAAAAAATATAATCCGATTCTCTCAAATCGCTCCTCTAAACCAGCAATTGCACGGTCACTAACAAAAACGGAAAACACTCTCTTAACGGCGATTACCTTCGAGAAATTACATTTATCAACAGACACTGGCCAGAGACTAAACGGTACCCGACGCGAATACCGAGGGAAAGGAAAAGCCTACAACGGAAAGTCACAGTCGATTATCCCACACATCTCGCTACGATGACGGACGAAATTTTTACGTCGCTACCGCGGTACCGCAGCCCCTTCAAACGAAACTCGTTGAAATTTTGGAATGAACCCGAGAAAGAAGGTGTAGGCACTAAGATATATAAATTTAATTAAGAAAATTTAGATTATATACCAACAAAACAAACATCGAATGATGCGTTATTATATTTTAAATAAGGAAAATGAGAAACATAACACATTGGCACGGCTACGCACTTAACCATCTTCTTTGGGCGGGGTGAACCAACCTAGACGGGAAATTAACGATATTAATTCATTCGCAGTTACCGAAATCGTTTTAATAAACCAATTAAACACTTACCGTTCTTCTCGTGTATCTGTACAAGTGATTTGAAGCTCTGCTGGGCCCTCGCCAGGCTGTACTGGCCCTGCGAGCAAACCTTGGGGGCGCCGAATTGTATGCGGGCCTTCCCCTTCACTAGGGTTGCCGAGATCTGCATTATTACGGCCTCTACGGTGTAGGCGCTGGACCAACCCTGCTTGGTCAGCAACTCCATGCATATGGCCCCGCCTACCAAGACGTAACCCCCTGGAAAGACACAGCGGCGTAAATACTACGAAATTTGTGGTAAAATATTTTTTATAAATCGGAGAATTTTAAAAATTAATTTGGACGGTCAAAATAAGAAATGATGTTCTGAGGGCCTTTCGATTTGGCAAAAATAGTAGCTATTAATAGCTAATAGCAGCTTAGAGTTACTCTGAACTGATATAAGTTGCTAATAGCTACTATTTTTGCAAAACGAAAGCCCCCCTGGTATGCTTCGTTTTGAGACGTAGGGTATTGAAATATTAAAAATTAAATCACTTTCTAAAACGGGGCAGTTAAATACGAGTCAGAACCTACCAACACAGATGTAAATAAACTGTTTACATTTTAGCAATATTTGAGGAACATCATTTTCATTGGAAGTACTTTTTATATACGAATTTGTCCAAAACACAACAGGACGGTTAACAGACTTTTTTTACATAAAGGAATGTGATCATAACTTCATGGAAAAATATAAAAATCCCCAATATCACAGCTGTCAAATTGTATACATTAAGTGCTTCCATTGAAACAAACATTTCTTTTTTTCGCTCCATTGACAAAATATTGTTCTAAACATTGAAAACAAATTTCTCACTAAATTTCAGCTCCTAATTCAAATTTTTTGTACTCATTATTTGAGTTTAATGTATTCCTATTCCTTTAACACGTAAACCTAAGTTTTTTTTTAATTATTTATATCTAGGTTGCATTTCACATCATTTTATTATCCATAAGCGATAATTAAAGGAAAATCTTTGTTATTTGAATGTGCCGATAGTATGTGACTTGAACAGTTTCACTGCTACAAAATCTTCGTTTTTTTTTTAATTTTTATCGATTTTTAAATTTTCCTACTTACAGCAAAAACACAAAAGATATTTTTGTAAGAAATTTGCTATAAAAAAGGTCTCAATATCTACGCTAAGATAATACAAGGATATTTTAAGTATTCAAACATTCGATTCTATTTATCTCGTGAACTAATAACTTCTCAGCTTAGATACTAAGGACCTTTTTTAGAGTAAATTTAATTTCCTATAATATCATTAATGTTTTCGTTGTAAGTCTAGACATTTATGGGGAAAATGCAAAAATCAATAAAAATTTGACCGTTCAAGTCACAGATTCTACTATGATCACTTTCAAATAAAGATTCCCCTATAATTATCGCCTATGGACAATAAAATAACGCAAAATTCAGAAAAGATATAGATAATTTAAAAGAAAAAAACAGTAGGTTTATGTGTTAAATGAATAGGAAAGTTTTAAAATCAAATAGCGAGTACTAAAAATTAAAAATCAGAGCTGAAATTTGTTGAGAAATGAAACAGTTTCAAATAAGTCTCATGTTTATTTCCCACTTTTAAGTGATTTTTTATTTTTAAATTGGTCCCTTGTCCTAAATTAGTTGCATTGCCAAGCAAATGTAACCATTTTGTTTGTGTTTTTTGATTGTCTTGAATAAATAAAATGGATATCAATCAATATAATAACCAACTGAAACATTATTTTTACTGTCAAAAATTTTAAATCTACATTAAAGAGTGACCGCAAAAATCGTCCGTTTTTTGACAATTCACAGAGAAGTAAAGAAAATAGATAAAAATATGTTTTTGGTCTCAAATTATTCGTCATGAAAAATTAAGATGAGCATAGCTTTTAGTTTTTCAAATATTTTCAAAAATCACCCCTATTTAGGGGTTGAAAAGCCGCCCAAACTGAAGAATTGAATATTACCAATAAATATAAAAATTATTAGCATGTGAATTTTTCTATCGAATGATTCTCGATCACGCTGAATTAGAAAATCCACCCTTAAGCGCGCTCAGGGGGTGGAATCATCTCCAAAAATAGAGAATATCAGAAATAATTGGAAAAATTCCAAAAAAAAAAATATATTAAAATAATTCACATGCTAATAGTTTTTATATCAATTGGTAATATACAAATTCTTCATTTATGGCATTTTTTTCAACCCCTGAGTAGGGATGATTTTTAAAATTTTCAAGATACTAAAAGCCATGCTCATTTCAGTTTTTTACGACAAGTAATTTGCGATCAAAAACATATTTTTATGTATTTTTTTTAATTCTCTGCGAATTGTGAAGAAACGGGTGAAAATCACAGGTTTTTTGAGGTCACTCTTTGACTTGTGTTTAAAAAAAAAAAACAGGAATAAAAATTAAAACAAAAAGCAACACAGAAATTATGGGTACGGGATATACCTTTAAAGAGAAAAGTAAAGGGGCATTTTCATAACTCAGATTGCAAGCTCAGAATGATGCCTAGGAGGAGGGTGAAGGACTGTTAGTACTCTATTATTGGCAACTTTCTCAAATTTACAGTTTTCGGAAATCTTCAAACACGTTTTTCTCAAAACGAAATTTTTTTGATTCACAGAAACTCTATAGTAGGATCATATTGGATGCAAAATAATAAATCATTGCCTGTCAAGGGATCCAGTGCAATACGCTTTTAAGGGGTTTAGAAATTGAATAATTTCTTTATTCTCATAAACTATTTATTTTAAGTGTAATTTATCATAAATCCAATTTGTTTTTTAAATTCCACATATGTACTAAATTTTATTTGTTTTAAAAGGTGAAAATCAATATTTTTATTTGAAACACGTGTCAAAATTTAAATTTTCACAATTTTTAACGGCAATGAGGTTCATATTCTTAGAAAACATGCTAATAATGCAGGAAAATAACCACTTTGCTTTCAGATCAAAATTGTGAATTTAGACAACGACTTTTGGTGGACAACAGGCCATAACTTCGGCATTTTCAATAGAAATTACTTGAGAAAATTTGTAAATGTAATTGATAAAATAATGTCAAAGTTTAATCAAATCGTAATCAATTTGCCCCTCTAAAAAATTCATGACAAAGACCTGAAAATCTCACCAAGGTAAGTAATAACAGTAAGTTTTTAGTATATTTTGTTTTTTTTTTAATTTTTTGAGTAATAATATATTAATGAAAATATAGCTATGTAAAAGATATTATCGAAAAATTCATCTTCAGTGTATTCTGTCGGATCAAGCTCAATAAACAATAAATCTCGCATAATGACAAAGATAGTAACATAATTCTATAGAAAAATTAAAAGTAGTTCAACTGTATTATGAAATTCGCAAAAAATTTGAAATATTCCCAACGTTAGATAATTTAAATAAAAAAAATACGAAATTTGGAGGAAATCCAGGAATATCACATCCAAGAAAATCAGCCTTGATTCCATGTATCTCTCCCACCGGTCGACATATTTATATCAAAATTCAGCAGATTTTAGAATTCAAATTTTAAATTCGGTAAATTAATCCAGAAAACAAGCTGCAGCTAAAAAAAATCAATAGCACTTGTGCAAGCCTATTCTGATAATTTTATCAGAATCTTACAACAAACTAATTCCACAGTACTGATAATTTTGCAATATTTCCACATAGGCGAATTATTGCAGAAAAAAGTTATTATGTGAAACATACAATAACACGGAGCAATTAATAAGCCTTGATGAAGACCTTGCTGTATGCGAAGAAAGTAAATCGAACTTAATATTCTTGTCACGTACGAGCCATTGCGTTATTTCATAACGAATTATTGCTGCATTACACTTTCTTTTTTATTACACCTAATGAGCGAATAAATATTACAAGTCCCGCATTTGTTATCGGATTCTTTTAACCCAGATATGGGCTTTCGACGAGGCGGACCTTGCACTAATTTCATTTCAGTAGAAAATTTCCAAAAATTGTGAGTTCAATGGGTTCATTAACATTTTTTTTTTAAATTCATATTCAGAAAGTACAGACTGTAGTAAGTTGATGCACAAAAATTCAAAATTTTGTTTCTACAGTGTCTCCCTCAAATAATTAATGAAAAGAGAACGCACGGAAGCCGTGCTGTGACGTCATGCTGTTCGTTTGCGGTTAGCTCACATTTTTTTTAAGTGGCCGTCATTTTGACCCAAATTGTCCCATCGAATTGCATGCATTTTCGGAATCGTATTTCCCGAGCGAAGCAAGTTGGCACATTGCTGCTCGACTGAAAGGTAGCTTATTTGGCCTTGAAAAACATACCCAAATTTGGGGAAAATAAAAGGTGGGGTTTTCGAGAAAATCGATTTTGAAAAAAAAACAATTTGAATTCTGAAAAAAATAGGTAAAAACTGATAAAATTCTGTATGTTTTGAAAAAACAAAAACCTTTTGACAGGATGATTTGGGTCTAAAATGATGGCCACTTGAAAAAAATATGCATTTTCGAAACCGTATCTCCCGAACGAAGCAAGTTGGTTGCCGCTTGGCTAAATGATAGCTTATTTGGTGTTGAAAAATATCAAAATTAGGTGAAACTAAAAGGTGGAATTTTTGAGGAAATCAATTAAAAAAATTTTTTTTCGGTTTTTCTCATTTATCTCGGAAAGTTTTAAAGCAATTTGAATTCTGAAAAAACTAGGTAAAAGCTGATGAAATTCTGCACATATTGAAAACAATATGCATGTTCTTTTTTGGAATAATGAAAACACAATGAAAATTTTGACACGGCGCACAGTGGGAAATATTGGACAAAATTCTCACCACTCGCCAATTTTCATCGTCTCGTGATTTTTTTTTTAATAATCTCACGGTAATCTAAATTTTCATATTCTGGTGGTTTTTTCGAAAAACCCTTTTTTTTTAATGCTTAGGGAGTGCCCCAATCTCAATATCGAAGAAAAAATTTTTAAATACTCGATGTTCAGTTGTAGAAAAAAATTTTTAAAAAGTGTCTGCTATTAATAAAATTGATTATTATGACCCTTGATAATATATCTGATGTTTTTTCTTCAAAACCTAACCTCAAAATTATTAATTCTAACCTAAAAGCCTTAAACGAAATAGATTCAATAGAACCCTATGTAACATGTTATACCCAAACCATGAATTTGAATCTAAAAAACCTAACCTCAAAACCAACATTAACTAAGTTTAAACTCACTAAATTAAGGATTTAAAAAAAATGAAAAATATCTTTATTGTACAGAGATTCGATCAACAATTTTGGCGATCGCGATGATTAACACTCAACAAAAATACATTTATACTTTTTATTAAAGAAAATAATTTTGTGACAATTTTTTTCAATCTAATGATTTGATTTGACAATCTTTCCAGTTTTGAGGTTAGGTTCTTGGGTTAAGGTGTCAGATGTGGGTACAGTATGGCACAAGGTGTATGTTCTCGGAAAAATTGTTGATCGAATCTCTGTACAATAAAGATATTTTTCATTTTTTTTTATTAATTAGTGAGTTTAAACTTAGTCAATGTTGATAGTACGCAAAGCGCAAATGGGTCCATCTGTCGTGCTGACTTCCCACTATGCCATTCAAATGGCTACTAAGGTAGGAAGCGACCTGCTAAAATTTGCCAGGTACTTTGTTGCACGACTGTCGCCTAGAAGGCAAAAAAATGTTTTTAAATTGCCAGTGTTGTGAGAAACAACTACTCCATGGACTATATGCCGGGCTTCGCGTACTATGTACCTCTTTGTCGTGAATATGCGACACTATAACAGCTGGATTGTTCGTCGGTTGTCTCACCTATGACACACTCATGACGACTAATAAGTCCGAAACTGGTCTGTGCCTGGTGGGTTAGACTGACGAGCGATCCTAGCTGTTGCACTAGGTGTTGCGAGTGTAATCCAATGCCGGTCGGGACATATAGCCCGCGGAGTAGTTGTTTCTCGCAACACTGGCAATTTAGTTAATGTTGGTTTTGAGGTTAGGTTTTTTAGATTCAAATTCATGGTTTGGGTATAACATGTGACGTAGTAATAATGTAAATTCCGTTTAAGGCTTTTAGGTTAGAATTAATAATTTTGAGGTTAGGTTTTTGAAGAAAAAACATCAGATATATCATCACTCCCTAAGCATTAAAAAAAAAAGGGTTTTTCGAAAAAACCTCACTGGAATGTGAAAATTCAGATTACCACGAGATTATTAAAAAAAAATCAGGACGAGACGATGAAAATTGGCGAGTGGCGAAAATTTTGTCCAATATTTCCCACTGTGCAGCACCACAGATCTGGAAATTTTTTTCGGAGAAACAAGTCCCAGGTCTCATAAAATTCAAAGTAGATACATCTCAATGTTTCAAAAAAATCGAAGAGGTCAATTTTTTTTGCTCGTTGAAGCCACATGGAAACCTTTAATGAAAATAACCCTTAACCGATCCTTTTGGCACAAAAATTTCATTAATCAATTTTTTATTTCACAAGTGGAAAAATAATAAAGGAAAAAAAACTTAAATTATACCATAAATAGAAAAAATGGCCCAAAAATCAAAAAGATTTTGTCTCACCACTTTGTTTTCATTTTTACTTTTGTTACATCAGTTTCTGTATTTTTTTATTTGTATTTTGACTGTTATTATTTTTTTATTGTACCGTTTCTTTAGTGCCTGCAACCACGATTGTAATATTAAACAAGAAATTTGCCCATAAATAAATAAATAAAGACACACAACGAATAAAATATAAAAAAAATATAAAAACTTACCAGAGATGATGGGATGCACCACCCTGACGAACGGGGGCTCGAACGGGTAAGTGTCCTTAAAGAGCATATTCAGCAAGATGGCGTCCTTCCCCTCCTTCTCCTTCAGCATCTGCAGGTCGTGGCTGAGTGGGCTGTCGGGGTCGACGCTCATCAGACGTACGTTCCACTCATAGAGAGAATCGTTGACGAGCTCTATCTGGTACATTTTGTTTTTGAAGGAGTCAGATCTATAAATATCTCTAAGTTCTTTCATAAGTCTATCCGTCGCCTGGACCGAACCCGACACCGAACCCTGCAACCGAAACAATTGAAAGAGAAGTGTTATGGTGGCGTTACGTCCGTCGCGTACCTTTAAATAATCCTGCCTTTGGTTTTGTCTTAACCGTTCTAATGTGGCTAAGTGTTCTACGCCCATCTCGTCGGCTTTTGGTCTGTTGTCCTCCATCTCTATGGCCAAGTCCTCGTCCGCGTCGCTGTCCTCTTCCGCATCGCTGTCGCCTATATCGACGTCCGCGTCACTGTCCAAACCTTCGTCTTCCATGGCTTCCATTCCGTTGCTACTTATCCTGGATCAAAAAACGTAAAGGTACATAGCACAAAGCTTAAAAAATTAATACGTACATTGCATGTATAAAAAATTCCAAAAATGACTTAATTTTGAATATTGTGGATTTAATTTGTATTTCTATCATAAATAGTTATTTTTGTATCTAGAACGAGAAATGGTACTTTTGCGTTCAAGAACGGAAGTTATTTTTCCGCGTTAAGCGAGGCAAAATCAAAATATCCATTCGATAACGCAAAAGCATTTCACATTCGAGATGCAAACAATATTTTTTCGAAAAAACTGCAATAAAATAAGACAATCATTGTGTTATATACAACAATTTGATTTATAACGAGCGTTCAAATAAAAACATGGTCGAAGTTGGCTCTGACACATTGGACGTAAGGAGTAGCTTATAGCGACCAACTTAACCTCATTTCTCAACGAGCTGTATAGCAGCTGTCAGTTTCAATAACGTTAATGACTATATAACTTTATTTTAAAGAATAATCGTGATAACAATAACAAACAATTAAAGGAGCTGCAGAAAATGTCCCCCTCCTTGTTCCAAGCACTTTACACACCTGTTCCTCAAAGAATTAAAGACATTTTCTAAGATGCTCGGGGTATTGTTAATTTCACGAATCTTGTCTACAAGTCGAGCCTGCAGATGGTTTAAATCAGGAATAGGCAGTTCAAAAATAGCGTTTTTAAGGTAAGGCCAAAAAAAGAAATCACACGGCGTAATATCACATGATCTCGGTGGAAATTCATATTCAGCATTGAGACTTATTAGTCGATTTTGGAAAACTTCCCTCAACATATTCATCGTCTCGCCTGCCGTATGTGCCCTTGCGCCATCTTGTTGAAAGTAAAAGTTTGTAATTTCGTTTTCTTCCAGCTGGTTAACAAAAGGAGCGATAATTTCTTCTCTATACCTTTGCGCAGTAAGAGTACCATTAAAAAAATAGGTCCAAAAATCCTCCTTCGATTGAGAGCAAACCAAACTCCAATTTTTTGAGCGTGTAGAGGGCCTCGACAAAAAAGTTATCTGGTTTTTCAGAAGACCACATTCTCATATTCTGTGAGTTTACGTAACCACTTAAATGAAACCAGGCTTCATCAGAAAAAAAGGTGATATTATGAAGTTCACCGTAGTTGTTTAAAAACCATTCACAAAATACAGCCTGTCGCGGAAAATCAACTTCATGAAGTTCTTGCTGACAAGTTAAACGATAGGAGAACAAACACAAATCTTTTTTTAACACTGTGTGGCAGGTACCGACTGATACTCCCACCATTTGTGATAAAACACGTACAGAAGTTCTTGGCGCATTTTCCATTATTTGTTGGACATTTTCTTTTAATTCTCCAGTCCGCTTTTTAGGTCGGCCGCTTCCTTCTTTTCTTGTTACACTGCCCGTTTCACGAAAAACATTAACACAACGCTGAACTGCACTTTGAAAAATTTTGTACTCAACAACGCCGGGAAATTGATTTTGAAATTCTATGAAACATTCCTCAATAGAATACTTCCATATTCCATCAATCTTGCGTCCATTTCTAAAGTAGGACTCTATGATAAACACTTTTTGTTCTTGAGAAAACACCATTTTAAACGCTTTTTAAAACGAAAATATTCAAATTGATAGCGGCGATATAGCGCTTTGACAGATGACATTTAAGTTCATTTGCTATACGCTACGCCCTACGTCCAAATTTTCAGAACCAACTTGACCACGTTTTTATTTGAACGCTTGTTATTTGAAAAATCAAGACGGTCTAGGCGCGGTGACTATCATAACAATAGCAATTTTAAAAACAATAAAAATTAGTTGTTTGAAAAAGCACTGACAGCACTGGATCTGGCAAAAATTTAACTCGCTGTAATATCGGAACTTTCAATTTACATGTA
The DNA here is from genome assembly GCF_000390285.2 of Anoplophora glabripennis. NCBI lineage: Eukaryota > Metazoa > Arthropoda > Insecta > Coleoptera > Cerambycidae > Anoplophora > Anoplophora glabripennis. Next base: position 188,035 of record NW_019416912.1, read on the forward strand.
GTGCAAAATAAATTGTAATCGTCCAGTTTATAATAGTTACAGTTTTGTACTGAAATGTTATATTACCTAAAATGTATATTGTTTAATTAATAAAATCATAAATAAGTTTCGAAGAATTGACAAATTATTTTGACATTTGTTTTATGTTCTAGAACGAAAAAGACTTTGAAGATTTAGAACATAAAGTATTTTGCAGCTAGATGACAAAAAAGACTGTCAACTGATTATTTAATGAAAATGTCGACTTTTCATGACAATTTTCGAAAAAATTGATTTCAAGGAATCAAAAATCCATGCTATAAAAAAAATTTACAGAGATAAACACATGTAGTGATTTCGTAAAAAATTAATAACAATCAATTTCTTTAATATTCAGGTAAACCATAAAAAATTCAGTTTGCAAAATTATGAGCAATTTTCTTTGAAAAAGCCAGATTTAAATAATTATTTATATGAATACAATATGCAGAACGTATAGTAATAACAAACAAACATTGCAATTTTATACCATTTTCTCAATTTTTTTTTTAATATAAAGCTGCTTCTTAAAAATACAGACGGTAAAATGTTAGTATTCTGCAGACTCTTTGTACACCCCAGATAAGGTGAAATTACTTTTAGAAAAGAAAAGAATAGCTACAAATGTGGTTGTGATTGTAGCTGCAAAGCAGAAATTTTAATATTATCTATTTTTCATAGTTTTCCCTAAAACTGTGATTTTAAATGTGCTAGATTAATAAATTCTGTTATGACATCTCACGAGATTCAGGCACCGTAACTAATTCTGGCAAAGTAACAAGTTCTGAAACTGTTTTATTTACTGGTTTTGGCAAAGCCAAGACTGGGTCAGATCTATGACATTTGGTTAATTCTATATAAAAAAAAGAATTACGCATGCACTGCCATAAAATACACAAACAAAAATTTGCTATCACTACTAAAATACAGATTCTTTTTTATTTTTTTTTTTTGTAGCAGATAAAGTGTCAGTACCTTTTTTTTTTGGGTAAAATACGATGGTTGAGTAGAATATACCTCAGACCAAATTAGCTTCATTTGTGTGAGGGAATGTTAAATCCAAATTATACAAAATTAAAAATAAAAGTTACATCGCTGACCAAAATATGAAATATTTTATAATTTGCACATTTGCCCTTGATTTCTAATAAACCTAAAATTTTGTAATAATTTAAATCCAGATAATGTTAATTTGTAGCAAAAGTGTAGATTTCCTTTAAAGATTATTTTTTAAATAGTGATGCATAATTCAACAACAGCATTGTATGTAGTTTGCAAGTGAAACAACTTTGGCCTAAAGCATATTATAATTTGGCACCAAGATTATATGATAGCACTCATGCTTCGTCATTTAAATACACTCTGTATATGCCAATGAGAAAATTATGTAATTAAATTAGAATTAAAATCGTAAACGAACCATCTTCAAAATTCAAGGATATTCGTAATATTCAAACAATGGCAATAATTAGGAAAATACAGCACTTAACAAGAGGTTGTTTAATATTTAAACAAATATTTGCCTAAGGAAAATGTATAGAGCACAGAATAAATATTTTCAGAGCAAATAAATTCTAGGATTCAGACGATTGATTCAACCATAATTTGACCTGTATTTGACTAGGACAAATTAGTCCCCAACAAATCAGGCAGAAAATGATTTAATTTTCTTTACAGAGGTTACATAATTGTATTTTAATGATCCGTTATATGAATTTGAAATTAACGATCTAAGGTTATATTTACATCACACTCGAATCAAGGTCGTTCTAAATTAACAGCAGTCAGGCTAGACTCGAAACTTAAAAAAAAATCATCACGGAGGCGAAATATTTTAGATAAAACACCACAAATGCCACATATGAAAAAATTGATTATTTACAGTAAGTATTTGTCAACAGAGCTATTTAGCAGGAATTGTTTTTTTTTTCTAACATGAGATAAGATAAAGTTCATTTTAATGAATCACAATTTGTACCTATGTACAATTTCACAATTTTTCTAAAGGAAACGCAAAAATTATATTCCCACACCTTACAGTAAAAGCAACCAGATTTCCTTGAAATAATTTGTCACAATCTATAAACTGCTGAGAGAAATTTAAACAATCAGCTGAGTCAGAATGCTGATGTGACTTTTAACATGCATCTCTGTAAGAGCAGCATAATTGCATGTATTCCCAACTAACTCAAAACATGAAGCAAGTACATCTTATTCTCTCCGTTTGAGGAACGTGTAACTTACCGATTAGTAGTTTGGGGGTCTAGTATTTGCAGTCTATCTAAGTCTGGGGGTTCTGGCACTGCATGCAGTCGACACAGTTCCCTAAGAAGTATTATCACTTGGTGAAGGACATGATTGTCCAAACCCTCTGTATTACTTAAAATTTGCACAGCATTTGTTATACTGGTTTCTTCGGAATCTGCGAACCAAACCGGAGGTACAGAGGGATAGGTTTCCTGTAAGAATAGAAAATTTTGCTTAATATGGTAGGCAAAAACTTTATTTAAAATGACAACAAAGTGACAAACACAGCTGTCTGAACTACATATGTTAAACGTCAAAAAAAAAACAAGATGGATAAGATCCTTTGTTAGTTAAATTTACAAAAAATAAAACCACCAAGAAGCTGTTCTTGGTACGGAAATTGCGGTGTAAGCTACGTACCGTTATATTTGCATGGATTGCGTATTTTTTACCATTTTTTCCTACAAATCTACAACTCAATTCGTCAACACTCGCGGATACGATCTGAAACCGTTCATGACTTGTAGAAAATATCGATTCTAATGTCCTTATTTCCTGTTTCAAGGTATTTAAACAAGCCATATGTATCACTAACTAGTAATTTTGATAATTTTTCACTGCTGAAAAATTATTTAGAGCACAAATTTTAAGTAGTTGAGCACTCCCTACACATCAAAATGGCTGCTCAATGGCGACTAGTGCAACGAACAGATCTCGTCGAGGCTGCTCGGTAATTCTCGTCTGAGCAACTTTTCGAATGAGCACTGAGCACCGGGATAACGGGACTTTAAAACTAGGATTTGGGGCAGCTCGTCCCCTTGTTTCGCTTTATTAGAAATTGACATAATTTTTTATGATATGCAAACTAAGGGAAAAGTGACCAATAGGAGCTTAGCAGCAGCGTATTTGCGATCGTTTTTAATATTTGGTTCGGCCACATAACATATCGCCTCTTCGTCACGTAGACGATGTACATACAAAATCTATTTACAATTTACAACTTTTGAGAGCTGATAATCTTAAATAAATAAATTTTTATTGATTTACTAAGGTTTGTACGCAGTTTGATTAATAAAATATATATAGACCAATAAACAGTAAATAATTTATTGATCAGAAACGGGTAAGTACGGAATAGCGACAAGTAAACAAAATAGAATGAACGTATTATTTGGCTGTAGAGGGGAAAAGGCAAACAATTGTGTCACTTTTATTGATCATTTTTGTATTATTTTTTAAACACATACATTAAAATATTGTAAAAATATAACTGATTGCTTTTAGTCTGTAATTTACACAAAGTAAAATGGAGTTCAAGAAGTTTGAAATCATTCAGTAAGTAGGTAGGTACATAAATATCTATTTTTATTTAATACCTACACAAGCAGCAACAGTGCGAGTGTAGGTACCAGTAAAAATTCTACCTGGGTTTTAGAACTGGTTGAATTAATTGCCAAAAGTCCCTTCAGTATCAATTGGGAATCTTTAGCTGGACAGAAATATTTTATTGATTCTTTAGAACTTTATTCAATACCTACAAATCCTGAGAAAATAAGTACCTACATGCCTAGGTATAAGTGCAATGGTAATGTAACAAAGAAATGTGAATTTCCTATGAGGCCTTGAATTAAAGAAATTATGGAATCTTCAATGTATTTAATCGTTAATCGTTAATTTAAATTATAATGTTTTAATTCAGTTCATTTTATCAGATATAGGTACATATTAATTCATATAAGAAGATACTGATAGTCGTCAAATATGTTTCATTTGTGTCCGAAAATATTTTGGTATTTCAATAATCCCATAATACTGGATTTTTTAAAATTTTGTTTAGTACCTTTAACAGCGCCATCTAGGAACCTATACGGAAAACAAGCTGTATGAAGATATAAATAACTGTAATTTGACAACTGTCATGACATCTTACATCATTATAGCAAATTAAACGTTTAGTTTCATAAAAGTTTTAGAACTTAGGTACTAGGTAAAAATTTAGTAAATACAATTTAGAATAGTTAGTTCTTCAATTATACAATTACTACTTATACTAGATAGATAGATAAATATTGTGCAAACTATAAATTATAAAATAATAATTACAGAATATTTACAAAATGGTTTATTTTTAAACGAGGAACTGAATGGAAATGCTGTGGCAGAGTGTGTCTCATTTTTAACTAAAACATGACGAATTCTTGTAGAAAATTCTATTCTATACGTAGAATAAATCTGATCTAAATCTCACCTACATATCCGTATTTGGCGCTCGAATTTTTTGATAAATATGGTTTGTCATATAATGTTCTTGATCTGTTAAATTCGCTAATTAATAACCAAGGTAGTCGTACTACCCTGATTATTACACGATTCAGTTTTTAAAAACGCAGTGGAGTAACTAAAATGTGAAAATAATAACACGTTTCTCCCACTTGCACGCATATGATGAGAAAAGAAACGCTTAAACTGAAAACTGACAAATCGTGAAATTAGACTATGCACTCTTATAAAACGTACTACCTACTATTTTTAGCACTCTGGTATAATTACTTTAGGTATTTCATCAGTAAATGTAGCAGGTACATCTTGGGACTGTTAATTTTAAGTTCAATGCGTGAGATGGAGAAGTGGGTACGGCTTATTATTATGAACAGTTAGGAATAACGTAATTCTAGACTATTAATTCATACACAGGGCGATTCTTGACCAAGTTCCGACAATAAACGGAGTGACAATTATTTTTATGCGATTTGTGAGACGGCTAAACTGTCGGATGACGCAACAGGCGGCTGCCCCAACGGCGGAGACAATAAAAATGTGGGATAATTAATTTTTGTGGTGTAGGTCGTAAATAAATACTCTTAGCTCGCGAGGTTTTATGTAGGCAGGAGTAAAAAAATAATACAGGTCCTCAGCGAAATTTAAACACCCATAAAACCTCGAAATTTAATCCATTGCCCAGCGAAGCGAGTGGGCAGCCTTTGACATATTGGTTCGTTAATCCTAGTGTTGCAGTTCATTGGCAAGGTTGGGAGAGTGCTAATTAGTGGACGGGTTGGAGACGCCACTGCGGTGGGAGGCGTACTAAAAGCGAATCTTTCTACGAAATTGTAATAGGCGATTGAAAAACAAACATGTTTTGGAAAGATTTCTAATTTTTTTTGCTATGAGATCATTAATAACCAAAAGAATCATTGCCAGCAGGTCATCTTTATGCAGTTTTGTATCTATGAACCGTTAAATTTAAACTCTAGTTCATATGAACTCTCTTTGTATTAATTTTTACCAAGGAACACCCTGTAGAAATCTTAGTTGAATTAAGGGACTTCCTGTACTGCTTCCAGAAAGTTTAAAGTTTAGTCCTTTAATTGAGTGGCCGCCGAGATCCCCGGTCTTGACGCCATTGGATTTTTTGCTTGGAATCAAGGCCACAAACTGTACACGACCAAACCAAACCCCAAACCCAAACCAAATACAAAAAGTAATTACGAACGTACGTAAAGGAATTGAGATGTGCAGAGAAGTAAATGGTGGATTGATAGAAGTGACAAGAATATAATTATTTAATTTTTGTTGGTTTAAGTTTCATTATTTTATTTCTAAATTTGTTAAAACTAAGATTATTAATAAATTAGTATAATACCGCATTATTAGAGTTTAATTATTTCATTTTTTGTTTTTGTTTTGCTTCATGGACAACTTGATATCAACAATAAATTAATGAAAAAAAAATTAAAGACTTCTGAATTTTTTATTTGGCCACAAAATCGTTATTATTTAAAATTTCTTCATAAAATTTAATGTTGGCCCGTTTTAGGGGGTCGTGAATCCAGTGGCGTAAATATATTTTTTCTCAAAAAATCCCTAATATGAAATATTAGAATTTTACTCCTAAAAATGGACTTAGTACGCCTTGGATTTTGTGACATCTCGCTAATTTTTCTTCACAAAGCACATATCTTAAAAAAAATCCGGTTAAAATCGCACAATAAATAAATATTTTACAAAAACAAATGGGTCACACTGTATATTTATTATCTAACAAAAAAAAATAGAAATTTTTAATCCAACACTTTCAATCGCCACATCTAAACGCAAAAAACTTTCTCCTATAATCCACCGAAAATAAAAAACAAATTATCCTTTATTGCCTATATTTATCACTGCAATGATCAAAAATAAAAAACCGGTCCTATACTTTTTCTAAAACGTTACCTCACCACGCATTATTACTCCAACGGCCTTGAAGACGAACTTCTTGCATACAATTTTCTGGCCAGTACCGGATATTATGCAAATCGAGTACCGATGCACAGATAAAAAAGAGTTAATCAGCCTATAAGACACTATCGCAGAAATTTGGAGTCAGTGTTTTATCTTAATCGACATTTTTCAATGCTGCTGAAGACCAATACGATATTCAAATGTTTATATTTTCCTTTTCACTGAGACATTTTAACGGATATACAGGGTGTCCCAAAAAGATCAAATAAAAGTTGTAGGACGCCAAGAAACCATATTAGTGACCTTGGGTTTGACCTTGACCTTAAGCTTCAAGGTCAAACCTAGATCAACTTGAAAATATTAAATGGAACACTGAATTTTTTATGTGAGTAACCCATAGAGCGTCAAATTTCACGCCCAAGTATGATGATAGAATTTTTTTCCGTAAATAACTCTACAAAAATTTATTAAGCAATATTTGCAGGATTTTGTATGACAAATTTCACCTCCACCACAATGTACAAGGTCAAACTAAGGTCAACTTTATATCAAATGGAACAAGCTATTTTTTTATCCAACAGCCAATACAGCACCAAGTTATATTGGCCTCTGGGACCAAGTAATTTTTACAGGATGTCATTAAAAGGTCAAACCGATTTTTCAAAAAAAAATACAGGATATAAAAGTAATATTAATTTAACTATTAGTATGTCCTTGACAACAATTTTGAAATTTAGCACACAGCCCCACAAAAAAAAGTGGGAGGTCCGAAAGACAAGGTCATGGTAACTATATGGTTTTGGGGTCGCTGAATCCGAATCCGGTGTCCGTTTGACTCGATTAGCTCTGGTTAAAGGTCCTTTCAAGGTCAAATGTAGAGAATCAATTAGCAACAAAGTAAGCCTACAGATCTATACGTTTTTGGGGTCAGTGAATCCGAATCCGGTGTCCGTTTGATCCGATCAGGTCTGCGTTAAGGTCAGTTCAAGGTCAAATGTAGAGAATCAAGTAATTATAATTAAAATTTAGTAGTAGTATCCATTTTGCATTACTCTCATTCTGACCCCATATTCAGACGTAAAATTGTGCATTCCATCGATTGTTGTTGACCTTGAATCTTAAAGACAAGATCAAATTCAACCCCAGTGTATTGGCTTTTTTATACACAATTTTTATATGAAACTCTTTCATAGGACTAATTCTGAAAAGTTATCGGGGTGTTTTTGGGACATTCTGTATTATATTTATAAGATCCTTTAGGTCTTATAAATATAATATGTTTTATTTTCTTTACCTATAAAATTATATTTGAATTCAAATGGAAGGTATTTTTTCTTTGATATACATATTCAATTAAAAACAAAATATAAAGTCCAAGAACAATTTTTTAAAGGAATATCTTTTGCAAGCAGTGATAAAACTGGCTGAACATGTATTGTGTCTCAAAAGGCTGAAATATGTCTTGCTACTCTTGTAAAGAATTTTTACGACCTTGTATCTGAATATCTCGTATGTCTTTGATATCCTGTTGAAGTGCTAAAAAACTGCGAGGATGGACTTTTGCGAACAAGAAAAAATTCTTTGTAGAAACACGAATGACATTTCGTAGTTTTATTCATAGTTGGGCACATTGTACAGGATGTCCAAGCTAAAAAGTTACATTCCATTTCTCAGCAAGTATCAAAATAAATTCAGTTTAATTTTTTTTGCACAGTTCTTTTGAAAAATTTACTTAATACTTTTTATAGTTTTCGAAATATTTTTTACCTAAACTGTTTACAGTTTAATTTGAATCAGCTACCTTTGATTTGAATGTATTTTATTATTAATGATGTGGAACGAATTCGTAGTAGGTGGACGTAATACCGAAAAAACTGAAAATCACTCACCATTGACGTTTTAATTATTACAGTTTGAAACTCCACCTACTACGATATTCTTAGAATTAATGATGGTTTGGTTACTATGTTTTATTTGTAAAAACTTTAATGACGATATGAGAAATTAATTCAAACACTGTAATTGTAAAACAAAAAAGGTAGTAAATGGTTTTGTTCAAGCACAAATTGTGTACACTATGTCCTTTTAGTGAGCCTCTTCTTCAAAGCTTTACCTTTGTTCCAAGTTTATAAACATCCTGTATTGTATTAAAATATTGCATGAATTATTGTTAAAAAAAATATGTTGTAAATATTTTATTAGAGATAGTTATACAACATCCATAATGTGCCTAAGAAAATTGAACTATAAACTAAAACAATTTTGAATCTTTTTCAAAAATATTACTTTTTAATTTCTAAATGTGTAACAGAGATTGTCTAAGGCAAGGGTCGGCAACTGGCGGACCGCGGTCCAGGTCCGGACCGCGGAAGGTAAAATACTGGACCGCCAAAATTTTTTGAAAGTATAAATTACTCAAATAAATTATTTAAAAAATGTTTTTTACGTTTAAGTGCCAATCTTATAATTTTTTCTAGTATTTTACAATTGTGTGAGTGTGTGAGTTCTTAATGGTTAATAAGCAAATTAAATTTGAGTCCAAAGTAAAATAAAAAAAATAAGAAATATGAATATTTTTCTGGACCTCGTTAAAAATTTTCAAAAGTATCCGGACCGCACCTAAAATTACTTGCCGACCCCTGGTCTAAGGAGTCGGTAGTGTAACGCTAGATGTTAGAAAAATAATTTTCACTTTCAAAGTGTAACATGAACATAAGTGATCCTAAATACAGGGTCGGAAAGTACCGACGGTCCATCTGCCGTTACGTGAGAGCGATAGAGAAAGATGGCTATAATGAAGGCGTCTAATAGTCACCGCCCATTTCGCCCTTCCACAAATAAGAAGTGGATCTTATTAATAAAATTACTTGAACATTCCTTTTAACCCTGTTTTTTTTTTAATATAATCAATAGTCTATAATATTAGTAAACAAAATATCCCTCTTATTTCTCCCTTTCGCAATTGTAATATGAACGATAATAGGAGGTGCCTATAATAAATTAATATTACCTCAATCACACCAAATTCCGTATTGCTGCACTGCACTGCTAGGCCATTTGTTGACAACTGCGACAATGCGACTGTATTTGTACCGCGTTTGCCCGCGCGCTCATTTTTCAGCTGTATGTGGGTATGGCTAAATAAATATGGGAACAAGTTTTTCAAATACTGGTACATACTGCCAATCTCTCGGTTCTTCAATTGAGATCGGAAAGACTATACCAATATGTTATTAAAGTAGCCCTTATATAAAATGTTCAATATTTGAAAGTTATGGAGAATTTCGACATTATTTCTTGCAACATGATTGATATAAAAAAATACTTTCAACAGATGTATTTTTTTCTCTGTTTTATTCGTCTTTTTTCAGTTGTTTTTGTTATTTGTATTACTTTAATATTTTGATGTTGACATTTATCATACTTTGATTTCTTGTATTTTTAGGTTTGTACTGTTTTTATGATGTATTGTTTCTTATTTTTTAATGCTTTTCATTTTAAATGTTTTTATATTGTACTTTGTAGCACTTTTTTGTACAATATTTTGTACACTACTTATCCTTTAAATGGATTTTATGCCCGTTTGATATTTTAACAGCAAATAAACAAATAAAAAAACAAATGTTGTAATACGCTTTAAGTAATCTACAGGGATGTTTTTAATTATATGCCAAATACAAATAAATTTTGCAATAGAAATTACGTTTATTTCCAGTGTCAAAAGTTTGCTTGGTGGCGAATTCTGCAAATTTTTGCTCCGATCGAAGGTGAGACTACTACAATAGAAGAAGGATCAACTAAACGAACATCTTGTATCGACCTTTCATTGACACATCCCACAGTTGTAAACTGAATACAATTTCTCTCCATTGTAAAATCACTTCCAAGACCCAACTTAATTTCGGGCATTTTAATTAATCGCTACGAGGCAATAACGAAACAATTAAGATTTTCAATCATTCCATCCCGCGTCCTGCACGATATGCTCATATAAGGACCCCCTGAGGCTCTGCCCATTTCAAAAGCTCTAAAAGCTCAGCACGCGGACTCTGGTGGGGACCGCGGTGCTCCGTATAAGAAGACGCGGCCCTGACTTTGAAAACAATTCGCGAATCGCGTAAAGTTCGTCGGTAACAACTGAAAGGGCGAGCGAGGGTTGCAATGTTCGCGAGGATGCGTGCTGTAGTTCTGCTGGGGTTGGTGTATCACGCAGCCTGTGGACCGGCCTTCGAAGGCAACCCTTTCCTGCAAGGTGAGAGGATCCGTTTATCAAAATATGTCATTTATTTAAAATTTTTTGAATACTTTCGATTTTATACGCTTTTGGACACACTTATTTCTTCTATTATCAGATACTATTTAGTTCAAATGCATGAAACTATAGTACTGTATTTAATTTCGAAGTTTTTTTATTTTTAAGATAAGTAAAATTTATATTTACTTAAATTATAAAGACTAAGATGTTAATTTTACATCACTCACATCTGTTGGGTTTATTAAATCAATTTTAAGCATACCTTTCGATAAGTTTTTTGTTATTATTTTTTTTATGTATATTCTATTATTTTTGTACTTTTAGTTTAAATTTATTAAGCTATGTCAAATTAATTCATTTTTTTTTGAATGCTCAGCTCATCAAATAAAGAATATAACAAGATTCATTTGCTTTTTAACATATAAATTTCCCATACAAAAAGAACAAAACATTTTTACAAAATCCGTTTTATGGTTTTGAGATTAGAAACTTCAGCTAAAAAGATCAGTCTGTTAGAAAATCATCCGAGTTTGCCTATTCCAAAAAAACATTGCTAAATTCAGAGGAATAATAAACATACAAAAAGAACGAACAATTACCCATTTTTCGACATATTTTTCTCAGTAACGTTGAAAGTAAGCCCTAAATAAAAAAACTAATTCTTTATTTTTTGTTTATTTGACGATTTTCTATAAAGTTACAATAATTGCGAAACAAAAAAGTTGAAATTTGCTTTAACAATGGGCGACAAATAGTAAAAAATCATATGTATATTTGGAACAATTTTTAAAATAAGTAAATATTTATAAATATTGATGAACCTTTGTAAACAAGTAGTAAAACATATGTCAATTCTACCCTAAAAATTTTGCAACGATCGATAGCGTGGTTTTCGATTGACAGGATTGTTAATTAAGAAAATTTTAAAAAGTTTATCGCGTACCGCGGGTTTAAATTAAGGTTTAATTTTAATAAACATTCATCAATACTAAAAATACCTATAATACTTTAAAATATTTAAATTTAAATACTTACTTACTTACTTAAATACGTTTTAAATACTTTTATAACCATTTAGAAGCTTTCAAAATTTTTTCAACATTTTACTCTATAAACACAGATATAGATATTGTTGTAACATTATAGAAAATCGTCAAATAAATAAAAAATGAAGATTGTGTTTTTTACTTAGGGCTTACTTTCAATGTTACAGGGAAAAATATGTCGAAAAACGGGTCATTTTTGGTTCTTTTTGTATGTTGGTTGTTCCCCTGAATTTAGCAATAGTTTTTTGGAATACATAAAATATTTGGGATTTTTCTGTACAACAAAATAGATGACTTCAAATACAAACGCCTGGAATGCTTTGCCGCCTGGACTAATGGTACATTTAATCATTTAATATACAAAAAATTTACGGGAAAATTAATACGCCTTAAAGGCAGCAAAATGTTTACATATTAATTTCACACATTACTCGTTCTTTGTTCAAATTTTATATAATTTTGAATTAAAAATGTTCTCTAATGACATTTTTTTTGTTCCTATAGTTTTTAATTGAACTACGAGTTAAGATACAAAATTTTGGACCATAAAAACAATTTTTGAACATATAATCTTTTAGGTAAATGTTTCTGAACGGCATTAATTGCTGGATGATCGTATAAAAACAGTCGATAATATTTATTTTTACAGTCAAACGCCAACACGTAAAAAACCGCTACTACAAAGAGCAATCACTGGTTAGGTAAAATAAAAACAATTGACATTAATCTAGTTATATTCAACGCTGTCGCTTCAAACTGTCATTGTTTCTAGAAGTTCTGTGTTTTATATATTTCTGGATTTTTGTTTGAACTTTCCAGTTTTCTCCAAAAAATATGACATCGGTATTAACTTATAAGAAATTACCTTGTTATTGTTACATAAATTTCAAATTCATTAACGTATATTAAAAAAATATGTAGGTCCAAGAACAGTGCCTTGTGGGACAACTGTGTCTATTTCCAATTCTGTACTACATTTTTATTAATTTTTCTTTTTCGCATTCAGTTTTTGGAGAATAAGACATTTAACCTGCGTCCTTTTATTTCAGTACTTATCATAATTTTTTTGTAGTATGTCACGATAAATAGTGGTATAATATTTTTTCTATTAATATTATTGATTATTTCATTAGTCAATGTAATTGTAGCATCTTTGGACTTTTGTTAAATCTAAAACCAACAAACGAAAATCTAATTTTTAAAGATTTTCAAATATTTCCCCGACTGTTTATCTCTCTATCATCATTTTTATAAATTAGAGATTCTCCTTAAAAAATAAATTTACCTTATTTTTTGTTTCGCCATATTTTTTTTTTAATTGAGAGGTTTTGAGAAAATTGTATTTACTGTAACGATTTTACATTTCAATAATATCCTGCACAAGAAATACATTATTCGGGAAGGTGCAATAAATATTTCTGCAAACTTCTACACGCTGTGCGCTGGTTGGAAACATTTCACAGAAATCAGGATTTCCTTTAATGTCTGTGTTTATCTTACAAGACTTTACGACCGGCTATATTTATTATCCTGAAACTGATAACCGTTTTAGTCCAAGCCATACGTCTAACAAACCATGATGTTTAAGAAACGTAAAGTATAATATATGTCAGTAGATATCCATCTAAATTATTCATTGGTCGATGTCTGGCGACTCTACCGATGAAAGATCTTAGCTGTTTAGTAGATGTTGTAGGTGTAACTCAACGCTGGACGGGGCATGCAGTCAGCGGAGTAGTTGTTTCCCACAACGTCAATAGTTAACAATATAATGTACTTTTCAGAAATGAAAAGTGATTTTAGTTCCGAAAAATCACACAACCCCATAAAGAAACAACAAGTTTCAGCAACGATCCTCAAGTTTTGAATACTTTTCCCATTTTTACATCCGCCATAGTGAATCCGCCATTTTTTATTCAGAAATTTTCAGACTTCAGATTCGTAATCAGCGACCCCAAAAACCAGCGGTAACAAAATTCGAGCAAGAACACTGAATGGAATCATATGGGTGGGTGTGGATTTAATTTGTATATATTTCTTTCCAATGTTCTGCAATTGCTTTTCATTATAGAGTTTTACCTCACTATTTTACCCTATTTTAAGGGATATTTTAGTGTTTTACTAAAAAATGACCTGGTAAATTGTTTTTGTTCTGAGGTTTAGGATTCAGCATCAAAAATACACAAAATCTATGTACCTACTCATGTCTCTGATACACTACTTTCCTAAAAATAAATCAAACTTTTGCACAAAAAGATAATATTATATAGCAAACTTTTTTATTTTATATAAATATCTTTTGTAGATTACCATTTAAACCAGCTTCACAAACTCATCTGTGGCAAATGATAATACATTTTCTAGAAGAAAGAGGATATTTTAAAAGTTATAAATATAGTATTTCTATCGCCTGTCCATTTTAGGATCGAAATAAAGTTTACTAAGCTCGTTTTACATGAAACGCCTTCATATTGGTAGAAATATAAAATTGGAGAATAATAATACGATAAAATCTCGAGAGTATATTTCGCATTTTTTTTAAGAAATAAAAAGGAAGCGTAGGATATAACCTGAAGGTCGTTCGTTGACATCGAGAAGCTTAAATCCTACTAGAAATTTTTATGGAGTTTTGTATATGTATAGATTTTACCAAATCATCACAGGAAAAGTGAAAAAAATTCAAAAAATTGAAACTTGTTTCTGAAATTTCCCGCGAAAACTTAAAACAACCATTATTTATGATTAAACTAGTTACTTTTCAACACTATTTTCTTTCATATTTAACATCGGATGATTAAAAAATATATTATTAATTCTTTTAACGAGAAACAACTAGTCACTGTCCATTATTCTTAGTACAAACTATGATACAGTTTTCTGTGGTTAACATTTCCAGTGACCACAAAATAATCTAGCCAGTTTTGGCTGAAAAATGTGAAATTTATGGTAATTCACTTTTGTCTCCCACCTACATATATTTTTTACGGAATTATAAATGTATATAAACGTATATGTCAATTGTTATCTAAATCACGTCATTTATATCTAAAATATTCATGGGACGTTTCAAAATTCTCACAATAACAAATAAGACGCTGTGGAGTGTTTTTCTTAGGGTCATGGATTGCTTGATTTAGTATAGCAATTAGCTAATGCATGTTTTTAATCTTCGGTGAAATAAAAGATAATTAAAAATTGTTTTTTTATATTGAAAAGGCGTGCGGTTGTTCATGAGAAATCAATTTTATGACGCTACATTGACGCAACTAAAAGTATTGACCAAAACATTTCAATCAGTCAAAAGTCTAGAGTCACTTGTTCTCGAGATACAGGGTGTTGAAGATATGCTAATTATTTAACTTGTTAATGGCAAATATTAACTGAAATGGTATAGAAATACAGGGCGATTCAACCAACATGTAAACACATTTGGGTCCATTTTTCTCAGTTTCTACGAACTAACACAAATGCCGTCTTGTTTCACCATAACACAAATAGTCCAATTAACTAAGCCTTTAAATCGAAATTTTGTCAACTTGGCTGAATTTTTGATATGAGTTAGTTTAAGGTACATTATAACAATAAGTGAGAGTAATTTTTTGTTAATTGTCTGCTTTACAACTTTCATGAAAAACTTTTTTTTCTAGCTCTTACCCTTTTTGAGTTATCTTGAAAAAGCCCTTTGTTTTATCTTTTTCCACCCTTGGCCGGGGGTTGAACAAAAAATTACTCTCACTTATTGTTATAATATACCTTAAACTAACTCATATCAAAAATTCAGCCAAGTTGGCAAAATTTCGATTTAAAGGCTTAGTTAATTGGACTAAAATGCTTCACCACAATACAAATGTTTTCTTGCTTCACCATAAGTTAAAACGATATCCATCAAGTCGGAGTTGCTATACACGCAAGGCATTTTTGACACTAACTACTAAAAAACTACTGTAAACACTATGGCAACGACGACTGTAAAATCGGATTTCGCTGAGTCCTCCGTGGCTCTCCACGCGTATTACGAAGGACGTTAGAGACTACAGTTGTCCAGCTATGTAATGGTTGAAGGTACTACAATTTCAATAATTTTTTTATCGAAAACTGTAAGGATTTTAAAATTTTTTTTTTGTAGGATATTGACTCCATTTCTCTTCTCATGCCGCATCTATTCCCAATTTTTTTGGATAAGTTGTGAATCACCCTGTATATTAACCAGTTGTGGAATAGCAGATACTGTGTTAGAGAGCTTCAGCATTTCGTTAACACTGACTTTTATCTCTAATAGAAAGAATGTTTTCCACTCTCGAAAAGTGAACAATTTTTAGTATTGCTCTTTTTTTTTAATTAAATACATACAGTTGCAACAAATAACATCTAAGTTGTTTCACAAAAAAATGTATATATTTTATCGAAATACAATTTTGATTATCACTAGTCATCAAAAGGTCAAAAATATCATCGACTCAAATTTGAAATTGTTTTAGGAAAAAATATTCAAGATACAATATTGAGCAAAACTTAGCCTCCTACTATTTTTGTGAAATGAACCGTTTTAGAGTTAGTGTAGATTCATTTAAGGATGTGGTAAGATAAACTTATAAAGGTTTGAAGCAATTCAAACAAATTTAACATTTTTTTCTGTAAAATATTACCAAATGAAGTCAATGTTTTTCGAGATCTAGATACAAAAACACATGCATTATACAGAGTTATACACTTTTTATGATTAGGACTTTAACCATCGACAGATCTCGTCTAAATAATGTAATTTTGAAGTATACACTTTTTCTTCCAAAGGCTTCCTTTTTTGATAAAAGCTTTTGAAAAAACGTATTTTTGTTTTGTTTTTATTTTTCTTAAACTATGATAGCCATTTGTTTTATATTTAACAGGAAACGTACGAATGAAAAGTTCTATCGATTTTACAAATTACTGTGAAAATAGATCAATCATAGGCAATAGCAATTTGATATTTTATAAAAGCTGCAAAAACATTTTCGAGACAAATTTTATAAAACAGCATAAGTCTCAAAAACATTGTAAGAATGTTTATACAGCAACTATACAACCAAAATGGGCACAGTATTATAAAGCACTTTAGTCACCGTTGAGGTTTTGTAAGGCCTGTTGGAAACAATTAAAAAATAGTCATATAAACGTTTATACAGGTCTTATAAAAATATGCCAATACTTTAATAAAATAGTTTCTTAAAGGTTTTATAACTGGGTCATAAAGCAGATTATATTGTGAGTTATATAATAGCAACAATTTTATAAGGGATCTATTTTGGGATCTTTAGTAGCAATAATATGACATTTTTGTAGCATTAGATCTATCAACAAAAGTAAATTATTTATTAACTGTATCGTGAAGGTATCAGAAGATATACACTTAACAAACATCTCTATTTAATCACAATGTCCGCAACCGGAATGTTATGTGGTGTAATAAGTACCTACTCAATATTATTTTACGCGTTTTAGTGCATTTTGGAAAAACAATTTTTACTGCGGAGAAAATTTTATTGTGATTTGTATGGTATATATCTAGTGAATTTTACATGTGCCGCGTATTAAGTGATTATTTCCAATATTATCATAATTAAAAATAAAAAGGTTTTTTGAAATGTCATGATTTTTGACGTTGAATCTAGCACCAAAAGCATTAGAACCATCTTAACTGTTCATCATTGTTTTTGTAGTGCTATTTAATATTAGGAACACGGCTAAATTTGTGATATTTTTATAGTTATACGCCACAATATTTTTCAGCATTGTGTCAAAATGGCTGCGGCTTATAAAATAATTTGGTTGTAAGCATTTAAATGACAAGTAAGCTAATTGAGCGATTTCTATAAAACATTTTTAATATAATTTCTACGCCACTGGAAAATTTTCGAAATAAATATATGTTTTTACATTGCGGTTTATTCTATAGCAAAAAGGTCTCTTACTATTTTTAACAAAAATGCTTGGTTTTTGAGTAAAATGACTTGTTATGGATTCGTTGTTATTTAGCGCCTAAACCGTTTGTACATGATAATTGTAACAATTGTTCCCGTTGTACAAACCACACGGTACTGTTAGTTTTATACGCCGGCTAAGTACACAACGCACATGCACAAGATGCACAGGGTCGGCTTACATTTATGGTTAATTTTCTTAATTCATTTTCCCGAAAACAGAAGCATATAGACCATCAGTTACTTAATAAAAGTTGTTCATTTTCATGCCCTTTATCAGCCTTTTCAAGGAACACACTTGTTTCAAATACACCCTGTATATCGCGTACTTCAATAAGTCGTTGACGTTTCGAAAATTGTTCATTTGTGTTTCCACAGCTTGCGATCTCATATGATTTTATTCTATTATTACTTACTTCATCTTTTAATATTTACTATTAGTTTTATGATTTCACTGTATTTGAAAACGTAATATTTAGAAAAATAATTATATATACTTCTTTTGCGGAACGAGTTGAATTAATTTAAGGAAGTGCTTGGTAATGTTACTAAAAGTTACAAAAGTAATACATTGAAAAAGGTTCGTCGTTTTTCGTGGACAAGCCATAAAGAGCTAGAAATAATGACACAATTTTCAAAATATTCAGTGGCGTAGAATTTCTGGGGTGTTTAGTGAAAGTAACTCCCGGTATCTCCGCCACTGGTACACGTATTTATATCCGAATTCAGTGGACTTTTACCTTTATCCAGATAAATAATTAACCTAAGTTTCGACATTCCATCTTCAGAGGTATTTTAGAAAATGCGATTTTTTTTATAAATTTCAACACCAATCTTTCAAAAACTTTCTAAGAAGTTTTATAGTACGTAGTTTAGTGCAAGTAAAACAAATGAGAACGTAAAATATGCCATACCTATATATAACAAAATAGTGCAAAAACACTCTAGACATTGTTCCACGTCTCGCATAAGTATTTTTTGTTTAAAATTCCTGGGATACCTACAATTTTTTTAACGGTAATTCGCGTCACGCCTAAATCATTTCTGCCTCCGTATAACCCAAAACACAATACTTTTCATGCAAATCGGGAACGTCCAGTGGGACGAACAGAGATCACTTTACGGTAATTATTAAAATATAGACTAAACCAGTACGCCGGCAAGTCACCCTCCCACACGACCTTAAGCGGTGCGAGATCCCAAAAAGGATCGGCGTGGAAGATAAAAACATAAGAGATCTGCCATATCGCGACCCTAGCCCACTGATACCGACCTGGAAGGTAGTAGCCAGGTCATTCGCTTTTTTAACACCAACGATGAAGGAAATAAAACGATCCGCGAGTTTATAAACAGATACATATTCAAAACATGTGTAGTTATACCGATCAGGTTTGGCGACGTTCGCGCTCTGTCATTCTTTGTCGAGATAGCGGAGTTTTGCTGAATTAATAAAGAAACAGCGATGGAATTCCATTAATGTAATTTTCGGTCGTTCATCAAGTTGAAACAATGCATTTATAAAGGTTAAAATTAATTATAAATTTATATTATTTATTATAAAAGTTATAGGCCTTGAAAGTGGTTTCAAATTTCGAAAAAAAAATCAATATTTCAGTCATACTTGAACTAAGAAAAATCAAATTTCAATTCAATTGAAACATTTTAAAGGGCCGATAAGGAATGATGCACTATTAAAATGTACACATTTAGTTTCGCACAACTCACTCAGTTTCATAAATTCAATACCTATGTACCTCAGAGCTAAACTGTATTAACTCCATTTTTTACGAAAATGGGATTATTTGACAGCCCAACACAGTTTCTTATGCTCTTTCACGTACTATACAGTAATAACTCCCACTCATGATACTTTCGAAGATAGACAGTGCTAAATAATAATAAGTCCCAACCTGTCTCCAAGCTAGACAATCGTATATGTGTATTTAATATTAACCGTGTTTCATTTCCACAGTATTAAGTTCCTTGTTACATCAATTTAGTCCGAGCCAAACAGGTGTATGTGGAGTTAATATTCTATTAGTTTGACTTCGGAGTATTAACTCCACACATATCAAGATCATGTTGGTTTACTTTAGTATTATATCCACATTCATCGTGTATTATCGCACAATTAGTAAATATTATAATATAAAATCTCTAAATCATGTTTGTGCCAAATAGTGTTAACTCCATTTTTTCGAAAAAATACGAATAGAAAATTATTCTTTAAATTACAATAAATAATATTAAAATAGACGTATAACTTCACATCATACTAATTTTTTTTATCAAGGAGAAGTAAGAGTTCGAAGTTCTGGAATGATAACCAAAATTAGGCACTTAATACAGTTTAGCTCTGAGGTACAGATGTACGTTATCAGCCACGAAATTTGAATAATTCTAAATATTTCGAATTTTCACCCTCAAGAACAGCGATGACATTTTTAAAATTATGGCAATGTTTCGCATGGTACTAGCTATGTCCTGTACACATTTAGTTTCGCGCAACTCACTCGGTTTCAAAAATACAATACCTATGTACGTTTTCGCGCAACTCACTCGGTTTCAAAAATACAATACCTATGTACGTTTTCAGCCACGAAATTTGAATAATTCCAAATATTTCGAATTTTCACGACCAAGCACGGTGGTGACAACATTTTTAAAATTATGGCGATGTTTCGCATCGTATTAGCTACAATGTCCTTTACAAATTTAGTTTCGTACAACTCTCTCGGTTTCGAGAATTCAATACCTATGTACATTTTCAGCCACGAAATTTGAATAATTCTAAATATTTCGAATTTTCACCCCCAAGAACGGCGGTGACAACATTTTAAAAATTATGGCGATGTTTTGCATGGTACTAGCTATGTCCTGTACAGATTTAGTTTCGCGCAACTCACTCGGTTTCAAAAATACAATACCTAAGTACGTTTTCAGCCACGAAATTTGAATAATTCTAAATATTTCGAATTTTCACCCCCAAGAACGGCGGGTGACAACATTTTTAAAATTATGGCGTTGGCGAACTTAAAAAATTATTACTTTATTTTATAGGGAATTTAATATGGTACGTGTCACATTTTAATGGTGCATCATCCCTTATGAACCCTTTAAAATTGCGTTTAAATTTATTATTTCAAGTTTCTCACTCTCTGAGTTTGTCCTGGTCCAACATTAAGCCTACTGACGTTCAAAAATCGGAACAATATGGCATTCTGCTTAAATTTTAACTATTCACGATTTAATTTTGTTGCTGTTTTCTTTAGCACCGATTGGCTGTTGAGTACAATTCAGCTAAACTAAATCAATGTCAGAAGTCATTGACAACGAGATTCACAAATTAAATACGTACACTCCTTAAAAAAAATAGTAATCCATAACTGTTTCTAGAAACTTGATATAAGGATTAATCTAATATCAAAAAATAAATGAGATAAATAAAGTTATAGAAGAAAAATCTAAATATAACATAAACAGAGAAAAAAAACACTAAAACTATGCCACACGTTAGACAATATTGCACATTAAATTTGGTACACCCTGTAGATGACCTCTTACCTGAAAAAAAATCAAGGCAGTCATGCACCTTTGCTATTTTCTCCCTCCTCACGCACATTCAAGTACACAACGAGTTGACTGTACAAGGAAAGGGCGTTATCTGGCCGTACGCTCTGTATACCCGTCAATAAATTTTATACGATTCAGCCGGGAACTTATCGCGTTAATGCCTGATATGATGAAGCACTCTTGGAACCCCGTGAATTGCATATTACCAGGGAATGCAGGCTGCATTCAGGACGTTAACCTTTTTTTATGCGGCCCCAAAATAGCCTTTTATGTACGGATAAGATCGATAAGAATTTCGCTACCCGATTAAGGAGGATGGCACTAAATCATTCGGAGAGCTAAAAATAACCACACTCGAGATATATCGCCAGTAGTTTGCGCCCCGTAATATACGGTGGGAAATGTGGTGATTTATAACGAAGTTTGCAGGTAAAAATAACCGAAAATGGAAATAGACTGATTGCTGATGGGATTAAAGATACAGCTGCCTTTAGCACTAATCGAAAATAATTAAGTGTTCTTTAAAAGGTTTAACTTTCAGCGTCGGTCGCGTCCGCTGGGCGCAGGGGTAGTCAGATCGGAGTTATTTTGGTGTCGTTTGCTTGGAGGTGAATTCTACAATTTTTTTGGACTGTAATGTTACATTTATTTAACACACTTCTATTAAATCTTTTTTTTCAGTTCTTGCACCGTCAAAGCCACCTCAACAAAAAGCGAACCAAACCGACCTCTACGTAATTTTACCCTTCCGTGGTCAGCAACTTCAGCAGTCACCACCAGCGGTCGAACTTTCCACGGCACCTTCTCCTGCACCGGTTCCGAACCACGTGCATTCTTTCGACTGCTCCAACCGAACAAGTTCCGTTCATGTCCCACAATCATCGAATTCGAACTCGAATGTGATTGGCGCGGCTCAAACAGTGGTAAAAACAAATAGTAAGTTTTTGAGTGATGATCACTAGACCATAAAATGACAGTTTAATCGTTTTTCAGCCCCGGAACTGAACAGGAGGTGTTTGAAATCCACTGGTCTATTTCTGGGTACTTCTTGCGATAAATTTGTGAGCTGTTTGAATGGTACAGCAACAGAGCAGAGCTGTCCCGAAGGGTTGATGTTTAACGCAGAAGGACTGTACTGTGATCGTGCCGAAAATGTGCAGTGCGATGGCCAAAAATCGGCAGGTAGAAATTAGAATAAGATTTTTATTGGGGCTTATTTTTGTCACTTAATGAAGAACCTTGAAGTTGTGATAAATGATTTTTACTACAAATTTATTCTGTTAACATACATTTTTTAATTTTCCTTTCAGGGTCTACACAGTATATAGACGCACCATCAAAACACCCTTCAATAGGATCGCCAATTCATGCTAGTATCGTACAGTTTACTGGTAAGTGTTAATGTAATTTAGGTAAGGTTAATCTTGCCCAAACAGAAATAACAGAAACAATAAATATTGTAATGAATACACTGAATAAACAGAATAGTTCATAACAAATTGCTTTTTCAGCTGTACCACCTCAACAAGTTGCTCAAACTGGCCAACAACTATTGCAACATCAACAATTACAACAACAGTTGCAGAACCATCAACATGTGTCTCAAAGCTCAGGAAATGCGAATTCATTTGTTCAATCGAATATAATACCCGGTAATTGAGAAAAAAAGTACCACAATTTAATCATTAAATACTGATTTTTATTACATTTACAGTCACGTCAACACAAAGTTCTCCAATAGCTGCAACTTCAGCTATTCACACA
Organism: Anoplophora glabripennis; assembly: GCF_000390285.2. Taxonomy (NCBI): domain Eukaryota; kingdom Metazoa; phylum Arthropoda; class Insecta; order Coleoptera; family Cerambycidae; genus Anoplophora; species Anoplophora glabripennis. The sequence goes on from NW_019416912.1 coordinate 211,119, forward strand.
GCTCAAACACAATTATCTGGTATGTACTTTATATATTTTCACACAAACAGGCACAAATATACATATAGATAGATAGAAAACGTTTAATTCAATTTTTAAAGGTGCCCAACAAAGCCATAACCAGCAACATCAGCAAAACCAACAGCAATATCAACAGCATCAACAACATCAACACCACTATCAACAAGAGCAGCAACAACAACATAATCATCAACAGCAGCAGCACCAACAACAGTACCAACAAAATCAACAACATAACCAACAGCAACAACACTATCAACAGCAGCATCATCAACAACAGAGTCACCAGGAACAACAACATCAACAACACTATCATCAACAGCAGAGTCACCAGGAGCATTACCAACAACAGCACCACCAGCAGCAGCACTATCAACAAGAGCATCAACAACAAGAGAGTTACCAGCAGCAGCAACAGAATCATCAACATCACTATCAACAAGAGCATCAGCAACAACAGAATCATCAACAGCAGCAGCATCAACAGCAGCATCATCAACAAGGTCACCAGGAACAGCAACAGAATCAACTACATCTTTCTGGTAAGGAAAGAAACATGAATGAAATATTAATAGATACAGGTGCATTATTATTGTCGTAGGTACTCAACATCAGCAAGTATCTCAAGGTGCAGCAAATCAAAATACGTTTGTTCAAACTCCAGTATCTAGTGAGTAGAAAAAGTGTTGGAATTATTAATATATTTGACTATCATACCTACTATTTTCTTTATTTGTAGGTCAACAAAATGTATTAGCAGGATTTCCCGCGATAAATGCTGCTTCATCCCTTGAGACAAATGAAATATCGGGGTCTGAAAGTGACAACAGGTGCGTGTCACTTAGGGGTCAATTCCCAAGTAATGCTTGCCACACCTTCCTGAACTGTTGGGGAGGAATTGCCACTGAACAGACTTGTCCCAATGGTTTGCTATTTAGCATGAAAGGGTACTGCGATTATCCTGAAAACGTGAACTGTGCTGGACGTTTATTAGTAGGTAAGATATACAACAATTGGAATAAATCTTCAATTGGAGTCAATGTTACAAAAAGAAATACTTGTGGAATTATTTTAGAAGAATGAATATATTTTTGAGGAAATAAACGGGAATTCAATCAATGGTAGACAAGGACCCATATTGCTCCTTAAAAGTAGTACTAAAAGGAATGATTTCTTATTGAATATAATTTCTATTCTCATCGTCCACCTTGGTAATGTACATTGTTTAAAATGCTTCCAACAAAACTGATTCACATCTTTCATCTGATTATAATTTCTATAAAATCACGTAGCCTTCGTGCAAGCGGAACCATATGTTTAACAAGCGATGCTGATAACAAAGGTCTTTAAAAATGTATCTCGGTTTGCTCTAAGAATGCACACTGGCAATATTTTTTTATAAAACTCCTCACCACATCTCTGAGGATCATAAGTTCACTGAAGAGATTACTTTTGAAATGCTGTTATGGCTTCCCGTTGTGGAATATCTTCACCTTCTGTTGCTGGCATTTTAAAACTGTTTATTTAGACAAAAATTAAGTTCTGCAAGTCCTTGAAATTATAATTTTTGACTCAAGTTGTTTTCCCACAATTATTTTTAAATTCAAAATAAATGTATAACTTAAGGTTGAAAACATGACGGAAAAAAGTACTCGTTTGAGATTCCTACATGCAATATCAAAATTTACATAAGAATTTTAATATTCAAATAAAAAATATAAAGGAAGCCAAAATATGTGATTAATTATTATTTATTCCAAAAAACAGTTACATATTAAATTCAATGTTGGTTAAAAATTACAGGTTTCCTGTGATATACCATGATATATCTTTTATCATTACCATTAAATTATGTATATGGGATGTTATTTTCTTTATAGCGAAGCACAATTTTTTTTGACACACTGTAGATGAGTGGTTACGTCATCGATATTTTTTTAAATGGGATTGTATAAATTTTTTTGCAAAATTTCCTCCCAAACTTGATTTTTTTATGTTGAAGGGAATCTTCAGCTGCCTATGTCGCTTTATCAACCTCCAAAATGCTTCAAAGCAGCGACAGCTGCTCCACAATCTACTAAGAAAGTAGCTACTGACTTTTTTTTCATTTCTAGCATCCCAGCCAGTCATTGCAGCCCCTATTGAAATAAAATCACCACCACCACCGACACCTTCCCAAGTACCATCGTTCGCACCTACGACGAATCCCACATTGGCAGCAGTACCTACAACTGTATCTACACCAACGGCTGCACCGTTGCCTACAGGTATTCTCAATTTCTACGTACCAAAATCAATATAAGCTACTTAGTACGTGGGTTTAAAACATGATGAATCACTGGGATAATGTACCTATAGCGGTGTCTGTCGTACATTTTCTGGTGATTTACAGTAACTGCTGTTATAATCATAGCATTGACCTCTGGAAATATAAAAATGAATCCCATTGTAATATTTTAGGTGTTAGAAACGATATCGTGGGTAGGTGTTAGGATTTTGTTAAAGGTTATTCATTTTGTTGTTCGGTTAAAGATTTTTTTATTTATATTCCTGTTTTGATCCTTTCAACGCCCTAGAAATATAACATTTCTAATCAGCATCAACATATTTTAGTTATTGCACCCCAGTTACGGAGCAAATGCTTGAACGCTAGGGGTCAGTTCCCGAGCACATCCTGCAACAAATTCGTGAACTGTTGGGACGACATCATCCTGGAACAAGAGTGCCCGGAGGGATTCTTGTTTTCCACCAAAGGATACTGTGACTTTTCTCACAACGTTCAGTGTGGGGATAGACCTGTTCATTCCAGAGGTAAATGAATTAGAGCGATATCTTATTTCTGCTACAGTTTTGATTATAACTGTCATTTAGATGTTTCAGGTGCCGATACCAGTTCCAAGTCTGAGTGCCCTCTAGACAATGGCACTTTCAGAGACAGGAAGAAATGCAGTTCCTACTTCACTTGCACAGCCAACAAAGTTGTAGCCAGATACGAGTGTCCAGAGGGTTTAAATTACAATGATGTAATACAAGTAATAAATTGTCGAGTTAAGTAACTAATAGATTTTTTTTGTAGTATCTTGGGGTTTGTGATTTCTCTTATAGAGTTGATTGTTCCAAAGATCCCTTGCTCATTCCAGGAAGAAGCAATTCGCATACTGCCGCTCAGTTAAGAAGAGGTAATTGTTTATGTCAAAAGAAGGTTTTCATTTAACTGATCTTACAGATCTGGTCATAATAGATCAGTTAAACTGAAAGGTGCTATTCATTTTAACCTATTTTAACTACTTTCGATACAGAAGGAAGAGATAATTATAAAATCCAATGCTTCTAGGAGATGAATGCCCAGCTGATTTTGCAACATACAGAGATGCTAACAACTGCGGTGTGTACTATACTTGTGTTTCAAGAACAATAGTTGCTACATACGAATGCCCTGCTGGATTCAATTTTAATGATGTAAGTACTTATTGGCGAGCGGTCCACCCCTAAAAGGATGCTTCTAAATGAAGGTAACCGACTAAATTTTTAAAACAAAAACCTACAGCATGAAACTTTTTTTATTTTATAAAGTGTATTTTGCTGATAATTTACATATTTTTCAGCGTGATCAGTCAATTTTATAAACAAAAAAGTTGTAAAAAAAATTACTCGCCCAACAGATTTGAAATTTTTTATTATAAAATGGACCAAATTAAACACTTTTTGGTTCTTTGACAAAAATTCGAAAAATGCTTCGTTTCCGAGATATTTACAATTTAATGTGAAATAAGTGACGAAATCGACAAACTTTCGGAATCTTTTTCTCAAAAACTACTGAACAGAGTTTAATTCTAAAAAAGGCATAATAATCGGCAGATCTTCTACTTTAAGATATTTTTTTTTGGTATAGGTCATTTATTTTATCGAAGGTCTAAAGCGAGTAAAAAAACAGTCTATACAAATAGTGAAATTGTAACTCTAAATCCATTGACACATGGATGGAAATTAGAAAATGATTGTTTGGATTTTAATTATTTCGAGAGAAACTGCGTTAGATATGCTTCAAAAATATTTTTGTTCATGTAGTGGAAAATGTTCTTCGAAAAATTGTAACTGTTTGTCATCGTGTTCAGATGAATGCTCAGAATGTTCCATCCGAAATTGATGATGAAACGCTTATTTCAACTCAAGAACTTGTCGAAAATAACGAAAAACTTGTTATTTAAAAATTAAATAAAAAAGAAATTAATATACTTTTATTGCTCTTAATATTTCTGTAAAATAAAAATAAAATAATTATCCTATACAATAAATTATCCAAAAACTTTTTTATTTTTCGAGACCGCTAGGTCAATTATTATTATTAGATTAATTTTATGATTTAAAAAGGTTATTTAGTTTAGTTTTGGTACAACTTTCAAGTTAATTTTAACGATTTATGAAACCAAAAATCGAATATTTAAATTTTACTAATTACTTGTAAAAACCTTACTCCGGCTACAAAACCAAACAAAATGATCTTTTGAACATTTGTACTGTTAACATATATCGATTAAAAAAATCATAATAATGTTTATTATAAATATAATCTAATCCAAGATATTGTAGAAAGAAAATTTAAATTTGAAGTGGTATCATAATTTTCTTTACAAGACTTTTTTTTACTCGCTTTAGACCTTCAATAAAATGATTGACCCATGCCAAAAAAATATATCTTAAAGTAGAAAATCTGTATTATGATGCTTTTTTAGAATTAAAATCTGTTCAGTAGTTTTTGAGAAAAAAAATCCGAAAGTTTGTCGATTTCGTCACTTCTTTCACATTAAATTGTACAATGTACATATCCCGGAAACAAAGCATTTTCCGAATTTATGTCAAAGAACAAAAAGTCTCCATTTTACAATAAAGAATCAGTCGGCGAGTAATTTTTTTTACAACTTTTTTGTTTGTAACAATTGACTGACCACGCCGAAAAACATAAAAAATATATATAAATTATCAGAAAAATACACTATAAAATAAAAAAAGTTTCATGCTGTAGGTTTTAGTTTTAAAAATTTTGTCGGTTCATGCCATTTTTTAGGGGTGAACCGCTCGCCTATTATATCTACTTGTATCTTGTTTATTAAAAAGAAATAAACTTATGTATCTACCAAATATTTAGGCGAGAAGACATTAAAGTTAAAACTGCATTACAATTTTCAGGAAATTGGTATTTGCGACTATGCTGAAAGAGTGGACTGTACCAAAGCCCCAAAAATATTCCAAGTTCCAAAAAACGTCCTTCCTCAAGTGACAAATGGTAAGTGTCCAAGATAAGAATTGTTTCACAAAGCTTTTACCTCAATAAAATAAATAATGACTAAATATAAAATAATACCATCGATAAATCGTTTATTTACTAATATTTCAGATATAAAGCAAAAGATAGATACTTGCACGCCTGGCACAATGTTTTCCCTCAACCCACAATGCACGGCTGTGTGTCTGTGCAGGAACGGTATGGCTGAAATCGTCCAGTGTCCTGCCGGTTTGGCGTACGACTCCAAGATGGACAAGTGCATTTTACCTCATTTAGCTAAATGGTATGCATTTTGAATTCAACAAACCTTAAAATTGTTTTAGACGAAACAATAATATACCGGGTGATTCAGTTTGGTATTCGCGGCCCTGTATCTCTTTTATTTTAACAAATACCTATAACAAACCCTATATATTTTTAAATCGCCGCTCAAACTCTATCAATTGACATTATTAGATCGTCTCCAAGGTAACATATGTCAAAATTGCTACTGTCAACTGTTTTTATTCAAAAGACTATATTTTTTTATCAATTCTGGAAGATATTTTTTCTGCGTTCAGCTATGTAAGGAAGTCTATAGTTTCATTAGAAATATTGCTAGAAAAACAGCAAAAAAGATGAACCCTACTTTTCGTAACTTTATTCTAAAAAAATTATAACCAGCTGCGGAAACAAGTTATTATGTTTTTTAAAGCAACATATTTTATTTTTAACACGATAATAATATAACAATTTAAAACAATGCTTATTTCAAATGTTCAAAATGACCTCCATTTGCTTCCAAACACAGAATAGCTCTGTTCATCACTCCCCCTCTACAAACACATTCTACTGTTTCTTCATTTAATCTCCGGCATTCTACTTTTATTATGTTTTTAAGATAAATATCATTTAGGTAAGACCAAAGAAAGAAATCTATAGGGGTGAGACCCGGAGATCTAGCAGGCCATTTGACATCTTTATCGAATGTTCTTCATCTCTTGCCCTTCTGAGTTTAAAAACTCTTCTTTTCTTTTGAAAACTTCCATCTGCCGCCAAATTTCTAGCTACCTTTTCGAATTTTTTTTCTGATGGAGCCTTTTCCATAAATTAAAATCATATCTAGCTTTCCTTGGTTACTGTAAGTATTCATGTTATAATTATTAGTTATAGATATAATAGGTAGGTACAAAATGTCAATTATTTTGACAAACCGTTATTTAGAAACGTTAAAATTCAGTTGTTTCCGCAGCTGGCTATAATTTTTCAGAATAAAGCTAATGAAAGTAGGGCTCATCTATTTTGCTGTTTTTCTACCAATATTTTTAATGAAAATATAGACTTCCTCATATAGCTGAACGCAGAAAAAAATATCTTCCAGAATTGATAAAAAATATATAGTGTGCCATTTGAAGAAAAACACTTGACTATAGCAATTTTGACACATGTTACCATGGAGACGATCTGATATTGTCATTTGATAGAGTTTGAGCGGCGATTTAAAAATATATAAGGTTTGTTATAGCTATTTGTTAAAATAAAAGAGATACAAGGCCGCGAATATCAAACTGAATCACCCGGTATATTCGTCTTTAGTAGTGTCTACCAATGTACCTAGTAAAGGCAGAATCACGATAATAGTTATAAAAGAGAAAAAACAACGACTTAAAACAAAAATACCTAAATAAAGACATTTTGAAAATTTCGTTGTGCAAAATAAAAACAGTTTTTCAAAACAATGATTGGATTTGTCCAACTGATAATAATTTATGGAATTATCCTTAAAAATTGTTTTTATGTTTTTGTGTTTTCAAAATTTCAAAGAATTTGTAGACCTCTATCTCTCTATGTAGATTCGCCACTGCATGACGAAGAAACTTGATGTAATCTTGTCAAGATGATTAAATGATTAATTACTGAGAATAAATGAAAATAATGATGTTAAACATGTAATAAATATCATCGAATGTAGTACATAGTAGGTTCTTGGAAAGCATGTTAAAATTAAATATATTCTTTTAACATGGATAATTATTTTAGACGTAAAGTTATGATATTTTTTGTCGAACTCTATCGTTTCATTTAACCTGTGTCAAAATCAATATATTTTTTATTACATATTCATTATTTTCAAAATATGTATAAATGTTTTATTTTGATATCAACTATTGTGTATTTAAAAAAATAGAAAACTAGAATACAATAAATCATAAAGTTTCCTACTTAACCTAGTATTGCCATCTCCTGACAAGAAGCAACATAAGAATACGTACAATACCTGCTTTGTTACTCACAATCAAAATCAATATACTTTTTGTGGCATTCTTTATTATTTTCAAAATATGTATAAGAAGTTTTATTTTCATATGAGGTATTTTATATTTTAAAATAAAAATACAAAACTAGAATACAATAAAACATAAAGTTTCTTACTTAACCCAGTATTGAGATCTCCTGACAAGTACTAATATAACAATACATACAATACTTTGTTACTTACAATCAAAATCAATATACTTTTTGCGGCATTCTTTATTATTTTCAAAATATGTATAAGAAGTATTTTGATACGAGGTATTTTATATTTTAAAATAAAAATACAAAACTAGAATACAATAAAACATAAAGTTTCTTACTTAACCCAGTATTGAGATGTCCCGACAAGTACTAATATAACAATACATACATACAATACTTTGTTACTTACAATCAAAATCAATATACTTTTTGCGGCATTCTTTATTATTTTCAAAATATGTATAAGAAGTATTTTGATACGAGGTATTTTATATTTTAAAATAAAAATACATAGAATACGATAAAACATAAAGTTTCCTGCCTAATCTAGTATTGGGATCTCCTAGTAAAAACTAATGTAACAATACGTACAATGTTTTGATACTTATAATCAAAACTAATACATTTTTTATTACATATTCTTAATTATTTCCAAAGTATCTATAACAAGTTTTATTTTGATATCAGGTGAATAAAAATACACACTTAGAATACAACAAAACTTAAAGTTTCTTGCCTAGCCTAGTATTGGGATCTCCTGATAAGAACCCGTATAACAATACAATAACTTGATTCGTAAATAGATATTATTATTTACCATCTTCTGGTTAATTTTACAAAAATAACAAACATTTTTCTTTTCAGTTGACTTGGTGAATCGGAAGACTGATAAACACAATTATTCTCCTCTTTTTCCTGTCCTACAGAAGCCCGCAACATTTTGTTGCAAAACTCGACATATCGTACTCTATTTATTTAGCAATTTAACGCTGACTAAGGTACAACCAATGCTTGAATCACTTGAACTTATCTCGATCTGGTAAAATGTATCCGTATAGGTACCACATCGACTTGATTGTAATAGTGTATATTGTTCACTTCAGTCTTGTGCCAGATCTTGATAAGAAATAGGAATCCTGTCTTGGCTTTGTTTTAGTCTGGCGGTTTAAACATTCTTCGTGTATATTTCTTTATCAGTTTCGCTTTTTATCAGGGGAATGGTGATGGTATTTATTCTTGATTTATGTTTCTGCTTGTAGACGTTTATGAATAAAATAGTTTTATACAAATTGAGTGTTTTTTGATCTTTTTATGTTCAATTTTCGGTTCAAGTATCATGCCGAAATACTAATTCTTTAATATAACTGCAAAATGGCACTACTTGCACATATTTTTTGTAATTTTTGAGTAATGCCCACAAACAACAGAAACTCGGGCACTTCGAGGTAATTTCCATTTACATATATCCAAGTCAATTGTCCCGACAAACAATTATTTGAGGTCTACATAATAACCAGCGTCGATAGTGAAAGCGATCTCCGCATGTTACATGACGCTTTCACCACGTTGAACTGAGTCTCAAAAATCGAGCCTAACCCATCCTTTGCCTAAACAGTGTAATTATCACGTACCTAACGTTTGAACACGCTCGTATTTGCCTGTATGTAGGTGGCTGGGGAAACAAAAACTAAAGAATCGGCTGTAGAAATCACAGGAAATGAAACATAAATTATTTCAGTGAAAAATTTACCGTTCAATTGTTTTGTTCAACTTAATTGTACTTAAATAAATATGATGTAGAAAACGAGAATATGTCCACAATGTCCTGATATGCAGTCTCCATCATACAGGGTGAGCCGTTAGTTGAGAAAGTAAAATAACTCCCTTGTTATTCATAATACAGAAAAAAGTTTATATAAAAGTTGTACAGAATCAAAAAACCTAAAGGACAAAATTAATTTTAAACACACAGGGCGATGAGTAAAAACGGCACATGCCAAATATTACATTTTTTAAATGGAACAGCCTGTATATCTTTAAACATATGGATTTCTGAGAAAATTCTATATATGGCAATATAAACAGTTTAACATTTTAGTGCGGGGTTGCCAAGTTACGTAGAAAATTCTTCGAATTTTGAAAAAACATGACCTCGAAGAAATTGTATTAACTTTCAACTACTAACACTTGGAGCAAAAATATTTGACGGAGTTAGATGCCTTTCTGTAAACCCTACAATTTTTTAATAGCTTTCCCTATACCTAAGTTGCGTAGTTTTTGCAAAAATCGCATTTTTATGTAAAATACCGGATTTGCACCCATTCCTTTGTCGGGAAAAATATTGTAAGGGTATTTATTTTAAGTTAGCTTGCGACTATGAGTATTCTTTTTTAAAAATTCTATTCATCCAAATTTTTTAATCTCCAATTTCACTAATAACTTTCCTAACTACGGTAACAGTGCTTGATTTTCAATATGATACGGATGAAACTTCTTCTTCAACTAATTTCCTAGCACTAATATTTGGATTTTCAACTGCAGACGCCACAACTTTAAACTAAATATTATCGTTGTTACTTTCAAGTCTCCTGGTAGTTTTCTCATAATTCGTATTTGCTGTTCATTCAAACCTTTCCATCACATTTTCAAAACAGTGCGAATCTCTGTAAATTTGGATTATTTGCTTTGTAAATACGTGCTGCTAGCAAACATTTCCCATATTTTGCTAATTATTAATCACTTGTAGCGATTTTATGGTTTTTTGATTTTATTTACAAGTAAATGGTAACTTTCCATAAAGACTTATTTATTAAACTCAAATATCTAAATTTTTCAGTTATTAATTTTTATTTTAAATAGTGTAGCTAGACAATTAATAAATTTAATAAAAATAAATACCCTTACAATATTTTTCCCGACAAAGGAACGGGACGCAAATCCGGTATTTTACATAAAAACGGTTTTTTTGCAAAAACTACGCAACTTAGGTATAGGAAAAGCTATTAAAAAATTGTAGGGTCTACAGAAAATCATAAAACACAGGGTGTTCCATTTGAAAAAGTCGAGATTTTTCAAATTTTAAATTATCAGGTTTGGCACGATTTTTTTTTTGCCCCCTGTATATCGCAGGTCAACTTTTGATACGTTTTTTGAAAGAGCCATCTTCACTCTACAGTTCCTGAAAAAAAATAATTTCTAGCTGTCATACAATCATAATTATGTCAACTACTAGAAGTGACGAAACATAAGAAAAAAAAATGAAAAGTCGATTATCTTGAAAACTATCAATATTTTAATAGGGATCATAACACAAAGTCCCGTTAATTTTTCACGTAGAATTCGATAATGCCAAAAATATGTTTCCATTTAAAGAAATTAAGTTGGTACCTGCCCAGGAAAAACTGAACACCCTGTATATGCAAATATATTTTCATTTTGTGCAGCTCGGGAAAGTAGGCAGCTCTGTAGAAAAAAAAAAGTTATATCTTTTATTAACCTAGATATTGGACTTACGCGCACTAGGTGGATACGGTGTATACCTGTAAGCTTTTATTCGAGTAAAATTATCAAAATGCTCAATATTGAGTGAAAATGTACTCAATAATTTCACTCACAATGGATTAACTCCGTGCCTTTATTGCTTTCATTCACACCGATTTTTTTAGTGTAAGAATACCTTTGGGATAGGTTTGTGCTATTTGGGTGTTTTACTAGAAATACAACCATCCAGCCTATAGGATAATAAAGAACTAAAAATAAGAAAATGTCAGAGTTTTTTGTTATTTGTATCTGGCAAAACTATAGAAAATGTTAAATGCTGAAAAAACACCAAATTAGTAAGACGAAACCTAAAAGGTTAACTATTAAAAATTATTGAATGACCAAGACCATTTATGCAGCCATTGCTTGCAAGAAAAACGCGAATTTTTATAAATGTATGCAAAGTATGTGGAAAACATGCTAACGACTACAAATATTTATATTGGAGCTCTAATTGGGTGTTTGGCATCTTTTTACATATTAATGCTCCAGTGGTTTAAAGTGACTATATTAGAACAAAATACACTAAATATTCGTAAAATAAAGGACGTAATTGCGATGAGTCCAGTGACAGTACATAAAGGGTATTTGCAATAACAAAAATTAATTCAACAAATTTAGAAAATGTCGATATATTTTAAATATGGAAAGTTCATCATATTTATGTATGTTAGCTTATAACTAGAAACGAGTTAGGTAACTATTTATTAATTTTCAACACCTACTATGCAAAAATGTCTGCAATCTGTATACAGTAGTTTTTAGCTATAAGCCATTAATATTCGTTTTCTCTCATTAAAATTCTCCATTCAAAGACCCAGCGTTGCTACCGGGTCGGTAAATGCGATGTTTTTCTCATTTTTTAACTTTCTTATTGTCAAATGGAATTTAATTCTTGCTAACAAGGTAGATATCTGAAAGGCCAAAGACATCGACTTCTTAAATTCGAATTTCGAGAAGTGTGCCGTGAAAAACAATTTAACATTTATATGAAAAATTATTAAAAGTTATATAACACAAATAGGCAAAAATATTGTTTGGTAATGTTTTCTATTTCATTTGTATCATTAATAGCAGCCACAGGGTGATCATCCATATTCAATACAATCGTAAATTATTCCCAGGACACGACCATTTCATGAAGTAACACGCCTACTTAGATTACGAATAATAAATATTGCACAAATGATATGAAGGAGAGTCCTCAAGTTAGGTGTTTCTGTATAATTAAGTTTTCATAGTTCGATGTCTCATCCGAGCGTATTCACGTCCCATAGAAAGATATTTTGTAAAAATTTTACGACCACAATTTGCCTTAGGGTCACTAAATTTCTATTCTATTGAAAATTTAAAAAGAAATTAATAAAAATAGAAGGTAATCTACATATTGCATAAAACACATTTAAATGTACATACTTAAGGATAACCATCACGTAACTTCTGATAAAATCTTAACGCAACAAATGTGTAAAGAATAGATATATGCAAATAAGCCATCTTTATTATGGCGGAATTATTTAAACGTTCGAAGAAAATCGTAAAAATAAAAGGTCAGAGAAGACAACTCGCGGGGTAATAATGAGTTGTGTTAATAGTTTGAAAGGAGAGTCTGTTTCCAATACACGGTGCCTGATTGCGAGCTATTTGGCCTCAAATCTATCCGTAAGGACAGTTTCTTGATAAAAATTATTATAAACAACAAGGAAAATATTTTAAAGGGCCAACAAAAAATAACCGAACTTTCCAAATCATGTAATCCCCCACAGAGAAACATTTGCCAATGTTGAAAGACGGGTTCGAAAAACATGCAAGTTTTTCAGTAACACTCGGGAACTCGATATTGCAATCAGGGCACAAGACGAAGAATTTATTTTACCTAAATACAATTGAAGATAGTAAATTTCAAGACAATTGTTTTCCAATTTTTAAATAAATAAAATAAAACGTATCGATTTTGTAGTACGAAGATAGTGTTGTGCTTAAATTTTAGCTCGAATTTTAGTAATTATGAATCTTTGAAAACAGGACTTTACTTTTAATCAAATTACGTATTTGAAAATATGTAATTAAAGTACCGTGCAAATAATCATACGCATTAAAAATAATTTAGGTACTTAAAAAGCAAAATTCAGTAATTTTTAAACGCAAAAGTACAAAACAAACTACAACATATGCTCAAAATGTCCACCACCATTTTCAATGTACGCACGACATCTTCGTAACCAATTTTCGCTGGAAAACACCCCAAGAAAAGGAAATAGTGGTACGCAAAAAACACTCCGACGCAGTCGAATCCAGATACCAATTGAATTGCGTATTGGTGGTTGCCGGACACCTTAGTACCTCGTATTAATAAACCACCGCGCAGCGTTGTCACATTGCTGAGATATGAATTTTATCGAATTTTAAATTTATTACAACGCTAATTATTTTTTAGAATTAAGCATAAAGAAGTACAAAAAAGTGATAAACATTGTATTTTATGGTGTTCTATGCACGCAGTTATGTGAATATTCCTTATAGGCTATTGACTATGTCAAAAAAGAGGGTACAAAGGAACTACAACGTAACAGAAATTTTATTGTTTGATATGTTCAATTGACCCTAAAAACTGATAAAACCACGGAGTGCTACCTTTTACAGGGGTGTGTTTTTGAGAACGAAGTAAAAAGGTGGTATTTTCAGTTTTTTGAATTTTACTCGAAAACTACGCATTTTTTCACTATAGTTGTCAACAGAAAAGTTGTAGCAAATTGAATTTCCAATCGAAATGAGACCATCTGAAGTCAAAAAATTTTATTTTTAACAAAAATATGCCCAAAAAAACGAGTAAAAAAAATCGAAAAAATGCGTTTTTTTTTTCATTTTGGATTTTGGCCCACAACTTTTTTCTGAGAGGAGTTAGGTATAAGCGTTGCTTCATAGAAAAAAAAGTTAATGTTTTTTCCTTTAAAATAAGCGTTTATAAAAGTACCTACGACTAATAGAAACCGAGATACATTGAATCAAAGTTGGCTACTTTTTGGATTTTTGGCCAATTTTTGCCCTTTTTGAACGATT
>NW_019416912.1:226114-237018 GCF_000390285.2 Anoplophora glabripennis
TTTCTGAAGAGGACATTGATGAAAATGATGACGACGAAATTGATATTAATATTGAAAATATACTAAATGAAACTGAAAATTTATAAGATATATATGATTAACTGTTGTTTAAATAAATAAATAATAATATCCAATCACCTAGAAACTTATTTTAACTTTCACATTCACAAAAATTAATTTATTAGACAAAATAATACCAAAAGTAATAAAAATTTTATAAAAATAAGAAAAAGTATTGTTGGTTAAATTGACATATCTCGGTTGATTTTAATTGTACAAACTTCTACCGGGCACCATTTTAAAGGTCTTGAAACCAGCTTTCATTTGAAGATGGCATTACATATACTTAAATTAACTCAGAAAAAAAAGTTATGACGAAAATCGTCAAAAAAGGGCAAAAATTGTCCAAAAATCCAAAAAGTAGCCAACTTTGATCCAATGTATCTCAGTTTTTATTAGTGCTAGGTACTTTTATAAACGCTTATTTTAAAGGAAAAAACATTAACTTTTTTTCTGTGAAGTAATACCTATACCTAAATCTTCTCAGAAAAAAGTTGTGGGCCAAAAACCCAAAAGAAAAACAAACGCATTTTTTCGGGTTTTTTTAACTCGTTTTTTGGGCATATTTTTGTTAAAAATAAATCTTTTTGACTTCAGAAGGTCTCATTTCGATTGGAAATTCAATTTGCTACATCTTTTCTGTTGACAACTATAGTGAAAAAATGCATAGTTTTCGAGTAAAACTCAAAAAACTGAAAATACCACATTTTTACTTCGTTCTCAAAAACGCACCCCTTTAAAAGGTAGCACTCCGCGGTTTTATCATTTTTTAGGGTCAATTGAACATATCAAACAATAAAATTTCTGTTACGTTGTAGTTCCTATCTAAAGTACATAGTCAATAGCCTATTAATTAATCGAACTTTTGTAGATCAAGTTGGAGATTTTGACAATTTATTTCTCGAAAATGGTTGAATTTAGAACCCACGTCATATAAAGTTTTTTTGTTTATTTTAATGTATTCTATCGTCTGTTAAAATTAAGGCAGTCAAACTTCTAACAATTATATACATTTTATATACAAGACGTGCTTAAATAGAATTTCAATGATATTAATATCCTTTTCGACTTGCTTTCGATTTTACTGACTAAATCTAGTCCTTAGTTTATTTGTTCACATTTCCATTTCATTAAAAACGAAAATTTACTCACACAACAGGGGACGGGTACCTAGAAAGTCCACATAATTCCAACAAACATCTACATTTCAAATTGTTCCGATCTGCTTTATATTCGTTACTGAAATCTGATAAATAGATCGGCTTTTCCAGACAGGTGCAACGTGTATTTTAAGAAGAAAGTTGCCTGCCACATAATTTGCACATACGCTACGTGGATAGGCGGCTGAATTCGATAATGTGAATACTTTTACTGAAAACTGATCGGACTGTTAATGTCCGTGGACGACTCATCCACCGTAACGCAGACGGCCCTGAATTTCTAGCGAAAATGTGATAAATCAAATTATGTTGGATGTGAGAACTGTAGAATTAGGTATAATAAAATCCACTCCCATTCTCTGGGGGTTTTCGGTTCAGGTAATAAAAATATGATTACGAAATAAAATTTTTCAACAAATGAATGTCAAGTGCATTAGAAAGCTACGGTGACTACGAATTTTAGTAGGTATGTCGTGTTTTAAAATCGTAGGGTGTAGAACTGTTTGTTGTGCAACATGCTTTGGTAATTGTTAATAATAGAGTCTTTTTGTTAAATAGGTACATGATTTTTTATGTTGAAAAATGATTTGTGTTATATTTTACTCTTATTTATTTTCATCTTCCTTAGAACAAATAAATAGAATCCTTAGAATAAACAAATGCAGAATTGATTCATAAAACAAACGAGGTATCGGAGCAAACAACCTAAAAAAAAACAACTGAACGTCGCTGAGCCCATCATTTTCAGATATTCAAACCAGTTTGTAAATATATTTAAGTAGTGCAGCTGCTATTAAGACTGAAGTTCTAGGATTTTTTTTACGACCTCAAAAAGATACATAAAAACAATTGAATGTTGAATTTTGGAGATATGGAATTTTTTAGATGTACATACCTCCAAATGACCTGCAAAGATATACAGAAAAAAAATTCTGATCCCATAAAATTTGGCGCTCTCTCGTTAGCTGGCATAAAAAGTGTGTCCTATTTAATATAGCCTGGTTGACCTTGGTTTGACCTTGAAACTTATGGTCAAGGTCCAATCTAAGGTTGACCGCAAGGGCAAAGTTGAGATCACATCCAGATGTAAAATCTTCTGGCGAATTCATTCCCAGGCTAAAAAATAGAGGGTCCAATTTAAAAGTCTGAGGTTGATTTTTGAGGTCAAGGTTAAGGTCAAATTCAAGGTCAGCAACCGCTTTCCCCCAATGAACCGAACAACTTTCATTTAGGTCATTTTTGGACGGGCATTCACTGATGAGATATTCATGTGTTCAAATTAAAATGGGACACGTGGTATATCACTGTAATATGAAAAAAAGAGGAATTTAAAAAAACAATAATATAAAGGATGTTCCGTTTAGAAAAACAAAATTTTTTTATTTATATCTCCGAAATAAATTTTCTAAAAGTTTGGACTTTACCATGTTTTCCTAAATAAAAAGACAAAAGAGATACGGCAGGGTAGAATGTTACTTGAATATCAAAAAACAAAAATGTAAAAGTATAAGCGTCCTCCATGTAAGTATGTACTAATCATATTCCTTTGATAATCCATCACATCTTTCACCAAAGTCGAATTTTTGCGACATTAGTAAAGTTACATCGATCCCAACTTTAGATAAACGCAGCGGAATAGTTAGAAAACTATGCGTTGCATTTACAAGGCCAGCTTAGATCCTGCTTTGATGAGTAACTGTTATCATTCTTTTTTCTAATTGTATCATTAAGTGACTCATTTAATTTACATTTTTTAAATTAAAGCTTTTAAGTCTGACGTTCCTTGATTTCTGCACGACAATTTCCTAACGATATTGTTTGCATTTGACACTGAAAATGTGATATGAAGGAATAAATGTTTAGTGCATTGTATCTGAGGTCCAAAACGTTCGTAAAGAAATTCGAAAAAATTCAGAAAAAGCGGGCTCTTGTAAAAATCCATGATATAAACGGTTGCAGCCATCAGGGGCGCACCTTGGAAAACGTTCGTGGGGCCGAAGTTTACTAAATGTCTAAATGTTGAATCCTTCCAAAAAAAGAACGATTTCTATAATGATATCCTTTATTCCACAAAGATATGCCTTTTTTGTTTACACTGTTATGTTAAAATTTGGATAAAAACACTATAAATGTTTTTTTTAATTGTATGGAACTGATATTTGTTCCGTTATTTACTTATAATAAATTAATATTATGCATATTTTTGTTGTTTTAAATAAAATATATTACATTTTATTAATTTCTGTTTGATTAGCATTTTTTCGCTTTTCCAAATTGTAAATCTTTACTTTTTCCAAAAATAAAATAAAGTATTTCTACAGAAGCTTTTAAATGAATTTCACAATGATGATGAAAAATAAAACTTTCAATGTTTCGCCAACATAATTAAATATTATTAGGTATATTAAAATTATCAAATCTAAATTATAAAAAACCTGATTTATTTCGATTGTAAAAATTGGAAAGAATAGCAATAAGTTCTTGTCCTTGGGATTTAATTGGTATCCCCTTAATATTTTCTCTAATGACGGTAAATTTATCGAACTGTTTATTTTCCTCTCAGTTCACTTTGCATCATAAAAACAGATAACAGTAATAAATCATCAGTTTCGGTAAGATTTCTGGCGTATTAGGCACATATTTATGTAATTACTTTTTATA
Source organism: Anoplophora glabripennis (assembly GCF_000390285.2). Classification (NCBI taxonomy): domain Eukaryota; kingdom Metazoa; phylum Arthropoda; class Insecta; order Coleoptera; family Cerambycidae; genus Anoplophora; species Anoplophora glabripennis. The sequence continues at coordinate 229,996 of NW_019416912.1, forward strand.
TACTTCACTTTCATTTGATTACAGGGTGTCAAGTGTAACGTAAAAAAAATAAATTGAGGTTGACTGCGATCTATATTCTTTCTAGAAATCAACTGTTTTACAGCAATATTTTTTACCTTATTAACTCATCAACAGTGAAAAATAGGGCAACACTGAAAGAAATGAAGGTATAATTTCTAGGCAATGTTTCCATATTCTGAAAATGTTTCTTCAAATTTACTGATAAACTATCTTTTCTTGGGAATTTATCAATTGAATTGGGAATCATGAAGGAAATTTTTAGCAAGTAAAAAAAAATAAATATTCTTTAACTCCGTATATTTTCATTGCTTTTTTTATGTAGTAGATCTTTTTAATATTCCCAGTAATTTTTCTGTGTTTCCAGGCGATTAACTAGAATTTTTCTCCATAAATGACACATCATCATAGATCGGCTAAATTATGTAAAAGTTTTCTTGTTCGTATATTAAAATACCGGCAAGCAGCATATTGATTTGTGCTCATTCCAATTTTTGTGTATAATTAGTTTCATTTTATCTAAGTGAATTATTCTCTAAACTGTTTAAATGCACAAACACACTTATTTCACTTACATGGAATTTTTTTAGATTTATTATACAGGGTGTCCCACTAAAGTCGGCGAGGTACGATATTAGAGAAAGTATAGGCCCTAGAGATTTGGGGAAAAAAATGGATAATAAAACGACCAAGAAAAATAGCTGGAAATAGTTTTCAAGTTCGTAGCTCGGCCGCTAGGGGGCGCAATCTGCATACCAAAACATAGAGTTGAATTTTTCTCAGAATTTTTTCTTATTCAGGTACCCATATTAAACAGTACAAATATGGACAGCCGGATTCATTGCGCATAACTTTTGATATTGACATCTTGTTCTATCTCTCGACAGAAAGGGTGGGCGAAGCCTCTAATGTCTGATCAGAGAAATGCATTTTTTTAAGGACTGGTTGATCAAAAGCCCATAGGGTTATACCTCGATGGAAAAGTCTTTTCATGCTTTATCTAGTGGTGAATGCGTGATGTCATTTACCTCAATATGGCCATTTTATGGATTTTTCTCAAAAATTTTAAATGAAATGCTATGGTTTTCTTTACATAAATGAATTCAGCACAAAAAATTGATGGATATAGTATGAGTTTGGAATTTCTAACGAAAGTGTTTATTTATTGGCGCTATTTTTCCAAGTTTAGGTTGTTTCACGTTTTCTTAAAAAAGTGACATAGCTGGATAAAACTTTTTATAGGTTAGTTTGAAGAGTATAAAAATAGCTACATTTTGACGCCAAAAAGGGTTCGATATCATCTTTTGTTATCAAGTTATTCGCAAATTAGTGAGCAAGAAATAAACAAATTTTTCCTGCGAATTTTCGTCAGTTTTATTGATTAAGCCGATGTGATCGGGAGAGCATTAAAACACCCTGTATGGACGGTCAGTTCATCGCCGAACGAAAGCGAGTGTCAGCATCTTCGCGGCGGGACCCGACCCCCCGACTCCCCTCGAGTGGAATTCATGGGGCTTCAAGGTCCACCCGTGCCCATCGGCTGGACACGGCTGTCCGCTAAATATTATAATGTATTCTCGTTAGCTCACTTTCACCGCACACGCCCAACCGATCGCCGTGGAGTACTCAGGATAAGTCCTACGCCCCTGGATTTGTAATGGACGAGGAATGTCTGTCAGAGATTCGGAAGGCGTACCAGACGATGGTCTTGTACGTTTGTCACATCAGATTTTGGTAAATTATTGTTTATTATCACCGTAACTACTTAACTAAGTACTTAGATAGTTTTTTTGTTCTATTTTAAATGTAAGTTAATTGGAATAAATTCAAACATAATTTTTTAAATTTCAGATAATGATTAATTACAAGATGTTTACTAGGTATTGCTAGTGTAATGTTGGGCGTCTTAGATTTTTGTTGTCGGGATTATCAGACACCTCCTACTTCACATCAACCACAACGGACACTTGGGTTAGAGTGCGTTTTGATTTATAAAAAATTGTGGGATTTATTCAAATTCTTCTTTGTAATAAATGTAAATGATATTGCATCTGTATATTATAAATAATACTTCCTATCCTGGTTGTTAAATTACAGGGTACTTGAGTGGACGTTCGAACACACTCCAAGCTGGCGAATATTGCGAAAAGTATCAATGTTTGTAGGTTTTTTTTAGATCAATACATGCCCATGAGGCCTGTAAATTTCGAAATCGATCGGGCGAACCGTCTTCCTTTCCTGAATCATCAAAGTTCTATAAAAAATAAAAAGAGCACGCTTATTGTTCCTTCCATTGTTCCAACATCAATCACGATTAGGATGAAAAGATTTTTTGCGTTATTTTTCTCACAATTTCACGCTAAATACTTATCAAATATCGAAAAAAAAGGTTCAAAATTTAAAAAAAAAAATTCAAAACTGAAAAAATTCAATTTTGAAAAAAGTCAAACTTTTTAAAATTACAATTTTTTGCCTTATATCTTTTATAATGTTACATTGAATATTTCGAATGTCCCAATGTTGAAATTAAAAAAAATGTATTGAAATTTCTAAATATTCAGAAAATTTTCTGTTCAGTTTTGATGCGATTTTTTTCTTCGCATGCCGCATTGAGTTGAAATTAATTACAATATTTCTTTCGAAAGTTCCTAATCAAGCCTTTACAAAAACAGTTTTTTTTTCAAAACCAGGTATCAATTTTTTCAATAAAAAAAAATATTACATTTTATTAACAATTTTATTTCGACATTTGATAATGTGAAATTGTAAAATCATAACGCAAAAAATTTTTGAAATATTCGATTTTCTTCAAAATTTTGAATTTTTTTTTTTTTTTCAATACTTAAAGAGTGTTTAACGTGAAATTGTGATAAAAATAACGCAAACAATTTTCTTCCATTTTAATCATGATGTTTAAGGTGCAATAAACCTTTAATTTTTTATTTGGAAATTTTTCTGTTCTCTTAATTTTTTTGCTGAGGTGAGAATATCTACTTACAATATTTATTACAGTTTTTTTGCTATGTCTGAAAATGCTGAAAGTTAAGTTCGTTGTTTTATGTAACATCGATATCTCCAGACTTTGAACTCGTCTAGTGCAAACATATATACAGGGTAGGAAAGTACCGATGGTCTATCAGAAGTTACGTGACAGCGATAAAGTAAGCCATAGAAATCCATGTGATAGACAAGGATGGGTATAGTGAAGGCGTCTAATAGTCACCGCCCATTTCGCCCTTCCACAAATAAGAAGTGGATCTTATTTGTGGAAGGGCGAAACGGGCGGTGACTATTAGACGCCTTCATTATAGCCATCCTTCTTTATCGCATGGATTTCTATGGCTTACTTTATCGCTCTCACGTAACTTCAGATAGACCATCGGTACTTTCCTACCCTGTAGGTATTGCTGTGAAAATTCGAAATATTTGAAATTATTCAATTTTCCTGGCTGAAAACATACATAGGTATTGCATTGTCGAAACCAAGAGAGTTGCACGAACAAAATTTGAACAGGACATAGCTAATACAATGCAAAACATCGCATTACTGTTAAAAATGTTACCGCCGTTCTTGGTGGAGAAAATTGGAAATATTTGAAATTATTCAATTTTCGTGACTGAAAACATGCTTATAGCTACATGCATTCGTCAATTTTCAATATAACTTTAACGTTATAATAACTGTTTGTACATTCACAACGAACAATTATTGTATTCCATTCTTCTAGATATGCGGCTTGGTTTGGCAGCTAAGACCTTCGATCAAGGACTAAACACTGTGATTATTCCTTAAAATATGTACCAATACAAATTGCTTTCATACTCAATAACAAAAAAAAAAACATTCTGTAACAATGGGGCTGTACCGCTCAAAATATTTGACATGTAAGTACTTAGAATGTTTCACGTCGTTTCAAAATAACTATGAATCAATACACGAAATCGAAAGCTCAGCAACGAGTGACCGATAAGGTATATTCTAGAAAACATTTTTCGTATTACGATTGCAAAATTTGCTGCTTAAGATAAAACGGCGTGTTAAGTCGTTGTTAAATCAGATCACACAGAAACAAGAGTCATTGTCTTTAGTTGAGTCAGCTATCTGCCGAGTTTAAAAAAAAAGAATGAGTTCCGTGATAGAAAATTGTGTTAAGATATTTTATAAATTGTTGTGTGATGTAATGTGTGTCAGATTCTTTCACAGAATAGAAACAGATAAATGTAACAACAACTATGGAAGAGTACTGTGCTTTCTCAGATATTTTTTTGTAGATATCTTAAAATATCTATAATTTCCTGTGAGGAAGTTGTAGACAGGAAGCATACAGCAAAACGCTTTGATTTTTAAAAACTTCTGTATTATCTACTAATAAGATTAGATTATCTCTGATTTTAATTGCTTGCTTGTGCTGTAAAGTTATTTAATAATATATAAATAAATGCCATAGTAGATCGCTATATACATAGATACATATCGAATAAATTGATCGATGCGAAGCTTCAGATGCAGACATGTGCATTATTTACAGCAAATCAGAAATAACAGACGTGCATTTTATGTATGGACGTGCGAATGGTAATGGTCTGGAAGCTCGTCTATACGATGAGGTTTATCCTAATCTTTCTTGGACATCCATTAAAATATATATGTAGACATAGACATTCATATGTTTAAGATTCTTTATTATCGTTAATTTTCCCCAATAAAAAAAATACTGAAGCAAAATTGAAGAACAAAGGACGTGGTGGATCGATTCAATAGCCACCTAGTTCACCAGACCTGGCTATGCTGGACTTTTTTTGGGGTTATCTTAAAAATTTCATATCTGGAAATCGTACAGACTTATTAGGTAATACAATGTGCCATTTGGTCAACCCGTTTAGAAAATACAAACAAAATACTTTTTTACGAAAACTTTAACAGACTTAATCTCGAGAAACAAGCGTTTTTTTTTCTTATTTTTTTTCCATTTTTTAAGACTTTATATATGGATATGCTATAACCAACTCTAAATGTTTTACAATAAATGAATGGAGTAGCAGTAGACGGGAGGATGCACCTACAGGACATCGCCCCCGGTCGTGACTTCCTTTGGAGGCGGCGAAACGTGCTTTGCAAGCCCATCCTCGACGTCTGGTGTAGTAAAAATAACGGAAGCCAGAGTACCGCTCACAGTTACCCGGGTATCGCCTGCATACATATGCATTACTCAAAACTCAGTCAGGGACGGATTTTTTTTAATTACCGGTACGTAAATTCATCGATAGGCTTGTTAAGCCGTCAGAAAAATATAAATTAGCCACCAGCGACATGTAAAGAAGTTCTTCATTACATAAAACTCTTAAAAAAATATTGAGCGCTTTCAAAAAAAAAATCCTAAAAGTTCTAACAAAAAATGTCAATCAATAAATCCAATTCTCAAGTAAAATGCAGATATAGTGACTATCTCATCTATCGTGGCTATTTTTGTGTCGCTTATTGATTTCAAGGGTGAAATTTCTTTGAAAAATTACTGTAATAGTTTGAACAGGGCACGTATGTTTTTTTGAAATATCACTTTCAATTTTAATTTAATTTAATTTATTTATCGTTTAGGAATTTTTTTTTGCATATCGTTTGACTTCATTTAACGGGATTTTATGAAAAAAAAATTGAATTTATTTAAATTAACTTAATACCTTTAAATAGAGTAAAAAATATAAGAGCTGCTAATATACACAACGTTGCGTTATTACTGAATAATTACGTTGATGTAAATTTAGAATCTCCTAAGCAATAGCTGTTGCTACGTCTCTGTCATCTAACAGTCCAAAGGCAAACAAATGTAAATTTGGGTCTGCCTTATGGGTGATATGTAGAATTTGGACAGCCTTGTATGACTTAAAGACCCACAAACAGTTACATTGCTAACCCAATAACAGTCACTTAAAAGAACTACGATAATGCCGCAAAAACGGTAATTTCTGTGCTTTATTGTAATTATTAAAACAATCATGAGATATTTAATTTGTGCTACAAATATTCCATGGGTCGACTGCAAACACGTTGTGTCCAATTTCATTCTACAGAAATTCTCATTCTCACACTGGTTTAATTCAATGAATTGTTTGCAATAAACGCTGATAGAAATTATGGGTTATTAAATACATACAAAGTTGTACACTTTTACAAAGTTATTACAAAAATGTAAACAAAACTTACGCACATAATAGGTACGTTGTTTGTTTATTATTTCATATTTTTACGAATTTTTACTTCTTTTAGCGTACTTTTACATTTATATTTTAAAATACACTAGGCACAAAAATTAAGGGATATTAAAAAAATCACAATATTTTGGGTGATTTTCAAAGAGCTGTAACTGGTCGTAGAGAGAATAAAAAAGGATATTGAAGCTTCAAGTGTCTAGTTTTCAGATCTGCAGTTTACATTTTTTTAGCGTCAGCATTTTTTGAGTAATCATAAGAAAATCAGCGGAAAAAAAAATTGTAAATGTTTGCTTTTTAAAATTCCAAAAAAATTTTTTTTGTAATTTCATCTTAAATCTCTTTTAGATAATTTAATTCTCTTCAATTTGAGCGGTTCCGGAGCCCTGTACGATGATTTTTCGCTGAGTTATCGTCGATCAAAGAAAAAAAAATTATTTTTGACTTTGGCAATCAATTACTCGGGAAATAATGGTCGTATAGAGAATCCAAGTAGGGTTTTTGCAAAGTATTCTGTACAAGTCGTAATTATGGGTTTTTGATAAAAAAAATTTTCAAAGTGAAAATATTGGTTAGAAAAAAAGGTAAAAAATTGCATAATTAGGGATATTTGAATCACTTGGCATAACTTTTCAAATAATGAATAAACTAAGGATATCGACTGTAACTTTTCAACCTTAAAGTGTCCTCCTAAAGAAACCCTGATAATTTGAAAACGCTGCAATTTTTATCCCTAGTGCCCTACATGTTTAAATCGTTTTGATGAAAATCAATGTAATAAGTAATTTTTCACTTTTT
>NW_019416913.1:0-63549 GCF_000390285.2 Anoplophora glabripennis
AATAAATTGACCTACGGGGTCTACACGAAATAAATTGACCTACGGGTTTATACGAAATAAATTGACCGACGGGGTCTACACGAAATAAATTGACCGACGGGGTTCTATATGTCGCATGTTTGAATTACAAAAGATTTGATTTTACAGGGAAAACATCTACGAGGATATAGATACATGGTAGCCTGGCCGAAACTGTAACGGATTCCCATGCGAAGGTCAAGTTGGATACACTATTCGGAAATTATGATGATGTTTATTCAACAAGACCAGCGCAGCAATCAGGCCCCGGGTTTCTAAACATTAATCTATATATATGAATAAGCTGATGTATCAAGTTTTAGCAATAGGATAAAACGATTGGAATATATTAATTCGATACCAACTGTGAAGTAAGCTTGGTCGTGTTCTTGTTACTTTTCAATAAAATCTAAATAAAATAGTTTCTGACTTGAATTTACTTCAAGCAGCGGTGGGATATTATCCCGTGTGCCACAGTGATTTAAAACAATTATTAGTAATTATTAAAATAATAAGAACAGTTGTTATTATTATGGAACAACGCACGAGTCGTTTTATGAACGAACGTGAAGGGGCGTCTGCACCGGAAAACAGTGATCGGTCGACAACACCTGAGTTACCGGCCCCATATCGGTTGTGCACTGAAAGATTAGATCGTTTGGAACGTCTTATTGAAACTTTTGTTGACGCTAGTGTAAACAGTGCGGCACAAGACAATACAAATAGGNCTCTCTCTCTCTCGTTCTAATATTAAACTAGTACCTATTGAATCTGAATTTTTAACAGATTTAGGAAGCAGTCTTAATAAACGGTGTACACAAACTGAGATTTTCTTTCTCATTCCATTCCTCTCCTCTAGGTACCTACATTCTTCAGACCACTTCAGAAGCAGCATTATCTATTTAATTACTAGAAGAATTCTATGCTATTTAGGAAATGAGTTTAATAGAAACCGATCTTAATACTGCCGTGTCATCTGTATATATATATATCTTAAGTTCATATTAAAGCCCATGTGACCAACGCTAACTACTTATTCTTTTAAATATTAAATTGTATTGAAAAAGCAAAAGTTCAGCCTAAGTCTGGGAGAGAACGTATTAAGGAACAAACCAACAGATATAAAAACCTTTTAAAATCTAAGAGTTGTCATGTCGCTTCTTTAAGAACATCCTGTAGACTGCTGCTGCTGCTAGTGGTCTGAAGAATGTAGGTACCTAGAGGAGAGGAATGGAATGAGAAAGAAAATCTCAGTATGTGTACACCGTTTATTAAGACTGCTTCTTAAATCTGTTAAAAATTCAGATTCAATAGGTACTAGTTTAATATTAGAACGAGAGAGAGAGAGAGAGAGAGAAAAAATGGTATTGTTACCTTTATACATGTGTCATCACAAAGCACGACAACAGCCGGGGTTCATTCGCCAGAAATTGAGTGGGTATATGAAACAAATATCAAAAATTCAAACTCCGTTCAGGTCTCTTGAACGAAAAAACATGTGCATTAGCACAAGATATCTTATATTTCGCTAACGGTTTGAAATAAATATCTGTGTCACTGACGTAAAAGCATCATCCACGTATACAAAATCCGAGCAACAGACATGCGCATATTTGTACATCTACCGGATGTTTTTTTTAAGTAACACAACTCTTGTAACTTATATACAAGTTGTATGATTGAGAGAAAATGGGGGAATTGAATTGTTAGATTGTTACTGAATGGTAAATTCGATCCCTTCATATATACCTTAGTTATGGGAGTATGTGTAAAGACCATTACATCTATTTTTTTATAAAAATACACTATAAATATGGAGAAGAAATGCCGTTGGATGGAATATCAGTTATAATATAAAAAGTGGCTATTATATTTGTTGCATAAATTGTTAGGTAAAGGGTGAGATGTAGAATATTTTTTCATTACTGATTTTTTCTCTTAAACATGATATAAGTAAAACCTCAAGATCGCTATGCTTTAGACTAAAATTGGAGCAAAAATAATAATAATTCCAGATATTTAGTTTTTATTTCAACTTCAGATCTACATCTATGTCGTATGAGTAAAATGACAAAATAGAACAAGTTAAATCACTAATTTAATTAATGATGCAGTTATGAAGGATTTTGATTATTTTTCAAAAAGTTGTAGGAAAAGATAAAGTTATTGTACCGCTTTTTATATAAACATTATTTTGAACGAAAATAATTCATTTACATAAGATTTGCCGTTTTACTACAAATTGATGGTTTTGTAAAAGTCGAAATGTTTGTTATGTTGTATATGTTACGTTGAGAATATTAATTTTCAAGTAATTTAATGATAATATACTATACATATATTATCGTCAACAATTAAAGTTCCTTAGTAAAAGTGTTTATCTAGTTTAATACTACTAGATTTATCCTAGATTAAACATTTAAAGAATACATATATTTATACGAGGTGTAACCAAAATGCTTGTCCAAACTTGAATAACAGATTCTATTTCACAAATTCCTGGTGCAAAATGACATTCGAGCTGAACTTGGTAAATATAAAGATCACATTATGAACTGAGATCACATGAGCAACCATTGAGATTGATGTTTAGAATATGGACAAAAATAAAAAATATGTTTAATGCATGCGCAGAACATACTTGTAATTAGTGCCTTAGTTTCTTCAAAATCGCAATGTTAGCATAAATCATGATAAGAGAGGTCAATGAACTCCAAACAGCATTACATCATTCTAATACGGTATTGCATCATTCGATTTAGGTTCGATCAGCACCACATTGAAATTGATGGGGGATTTAAAATATATGTAATATTAAAAAAATGGCTGCATAGTAGATCTCGGGATGATGGGGATTGGCGGTAAATTCAAAAACTGAAATAATAGAAATAATATATATGTGACAAAATATATGTGTAAAACGTGTAATTAATTACTTTAAAATCAGTAAGTCAACACAAATCATACTTATAAGGAAGGTCAATGAACTCCAAACAGTATTACATCATTCTTATTCGGAATTGCATCAATATCAGCATATGAGTGGAATTAGCGGGAAATTCAAATCAAAATTTAGAAGTATTATCTTATGATTTTCATAATTATTTCGATGGCTATCATGATATGAAAAAATTCAACATGATTATCGATCTACGTAATAATAAACTGATAGAACAAAATTCCCGGCTTCATTATCTTGTTGGTGCTTGACCTTGAATTCGTTTACGAAATTCAATTATTTTACCGCATTTCATGTAGAATTCCTGAGATAACCAGCAAGCAATATCCAGGAACAACTCTTCTCGCACATACGTCCCAGAAATAATCGTATTGTATACGGGGTTCTTATTACCTGTTGCTGTTTGTAAGGGATAATAGTCCCCAGCACTTTCTGATGCATAATATCGCATAAGTTCTTTCGATCTTTTATTACGTAGCCAATATGGCGCTGCTAGTAGATGGCGCGGGTATTGTCTATCTAATAAAAAATTTAATTACTAGAAGAATTCTATGCTATTTAGGAAATTAGTTTAATAGAATTGGCGGTAAATTCAAAATTATTTGTTAACAAAAGAAATAAAATATATGTAACATTAAAATTTAAATGCCTGCATAGTAGATCTCGGCATAAGGGGATTGGAGGTAAATTCAAAAACTAAAATAATGTGAGAAAATATATGTGCAGAACATGTAATTAATTACTATAAAGTCAATAAGTCAACACAAATCATACCTATAAGGGAGATCAATGAACTCCAAACAGCATTACATCGTTCTTACTCGGAATTGCATCAATATCAGCATATGAGTGGAATTAGCGAAAAATTTAAAACTAAAGATGAATAATGGAAATAGCATATGTATTGAAATTATAAAGCATGCGAATAAGCATTTGATTAGACGGAGCTGGCGGTAAGTTCAAAATTATAAATTAACAGAAAATATAATAATAAAATTAATATGTTATCTCAGTAAGAAGTGTAATTAGATACCTAATAGTTTAATCCAGATACGAGTCTTAAGCATGCAAGAAGAAATTAGGACATTATTTTATATTAAAAGTACATACAGGGAATTTCGTTTAAAACGTGCTTATCGAGAGGTGAGAGGAATAGAATTTTGGAGAGGGAAGTGATAAATTCTTATAACTGTAATGTATTTCATTTATTTCAAAAGGTAATAACGGCGAGTGCTCTAATGATTTTGTGCAATATGTCTGTTCCAGTTAAATACAAATGTATCAAATGTGTTGATGAAACGGAACTACCGAACACAAAATGTATTCCATGTGCGACTAAAGAAATAAACTGCAAACAGCATTACATCTTCTTATCATGCGCAGAACATACTTGTAACTTAATAACTTAATTCCATTAAAATTACCACGTTGGCATATATTGTAATCTACAAGAGAGTAAAAGAGATCAATGAACTCCAAACAGTATTACATCAATCCCATCAGGTATTGCATCATTCGATTGAGGTCACGTGATCGATCGTTGATATTGAGATTCAACGTTAAATATGAACAAAAATAAAATATGTTTAATACATGCGCAGAACATACTTGTAATTAGTATCTTATTTCCATTAAAATCCCCAAGTCAGCAAAAATTGTAATCTAATAGAAACAAGAAATATATATATTTATTATTTTATTTTTATAGCTTATTATAATACACAGTTAAATTACTACAATGGCATCAAGTTCTTTTTAACAGAAAGTACAAAATTTTATATGCATTCCACAAATACAACAGACTTCCAAGTGACCGCAAGGTAGAAAAATTACGTTTCGTTCTCGCCTTCGACATATCCGGCAAACCTTTTCAGGCGGTCCCCAACATTCGTCCTCAGGAATGGAATTTCGCATTACTTCGATTGGCCTCCTACCAGACACTAAAGATGCTAAAAGCACTTATTGCTACACATGATTATGATATACTGAAGAATAATCGAACATCTAATGATTAAATTTACAGAACAAAAGTTGTGTTTTTAGTCGCTCTGTTCCTTGATAACAATTTGAATATTGCCCATTGTAAGTTGTTACAATCAGTGGTATTATACAATGGAGGTGGTAGGATTGTAATTCTTGAAGGTGCTGCGCTACTAAACCGTATGTTGTTGTTGATACCAATCAATCTGGAGAGCTGCGGCAAAGATGTGGCGTTTATGCTGTTTTCGCTACATTAACTTAATACCATAATACTTTTGAATGATTTTTGCGATGCTCTTCAGTACTAACGCAATTGTAGCAACTGTTATAAAGTAAATAAGCCCAGAAATTGTATTCATATCTGTTTTCGTAGCCTCAGACGCCACGATGAGTGCGTCTACATATACATCTTCATAATCGGAGCAGTTTAAAATAGGTAATGGTCTCCAGACATCGAAATCTCCAATCGATTTATCTTGAAATGTTATTCTCAACTTGTAGAATTTAGAATCTTCCGGAATTGGTGCCCCGAAGACCCTCAACTTTCCACCATTAACTACTGTATGCCTCATCTGAGTTAACGTATGCGGACACGTATCACTTTCGCTGGCATTTCGGTAGCACACATACATTTCTTCTACGTTGTGTATATCATGTACATATAACACATTTTGTAGTACTGCAGTTAAAATTATGAAATTGAAACGTAAAACCGCCATCGTTATTAAGCAACAGGCCACTGCCTATAAACGAATGAGCTACATAATAATTTGTAAAGCCATATAACTGGTTTTTCTTTCTTAAGTACTGTAATAAGGGTGGCACGATAATGTAGACATTTAAAAAATATTTTTTTGTACGCAAACCGCTCATTTAGTCAAAATTCTACAAGAGGCCCAGAAACTTCCAAATGGTATCACCTATCAGATAAAAAGTAGTTGTCATTATTGCCCGAAAGAGGAAAAAGTTATGAACGGATATTATCACCATACATCAATTTTGCAGGAGTTGTAGATTAAAAAAAAACACTCTGTATAACACCAAATTGTGTAGATTGAAAGCAAAAGTCCACACCCCCAAAAATAATCAATATCGATTAATAGATATTCGAGTTAAATACAAAATTAAAAAAATATTCACCAACTTTGAGGGTATCTAGTACCTAAACTAATCGATTTCGGATATAGGTGAATTAGCCTAGATCTGCCTATTTTGAGGCCACAAAGCTGTGGTCTTTCGTTGTACACGTTATTCTGGGACACCTTGTATATACAGACAACTGTTTCTATTGGAATCAAAGTTTTATGAAGTGTAACAATTATCTTCAACATATTTGTAAGTAGAATCTTTATGTCCTTTTATATTAAAATATGTTATTGTTTCGTCAGAATCATATTGTGTTTCGCGTTATATTTTATCTAACTCAATTCTACTGATTTGAATAGTTGAATATTCAATAGCAATGGAAAATGTAATTTTTTAAGACAAAATGTTACATACATTTTGATGGTAATTACGGATGATTAGCTAATTATTTTGGAAGTAATTATCAGTTATTATCTCACCTATGATTGAAACAAATACATTTTATGAAAAATTCTCATTTATGTTATCTAAAAAATAACGTATATTTTTAAATGCATTTCAATCTTTGAAGGATTAAGAAAAAATGTTTTGTTTGCTCTCCCATTTATATGGAAGCATGGCGACCGAAGAGCCTTGTACGTCCCGAGTACGATACAGGCAGAAGTAATAGAAGAGTAGCACGACTCTGTGCTCGCCGTACATCCTGGACGGGATGTAACGTTAAGGTCCATCCAAAGGTACAATGACTGGCCCGGCATGAGAGACCACGTAAAAGGGTGCCTCGTATGTGCGTTGACCAAAGTAGTCAGCCTAGAGCTCCCCTCCGCCCTCGTGTGCCTACGGATGCGGCACACACCTGGAGCATAGACGTTCTGATTAAGGTGTCTTGAAGAGTTGAAGATCACGCCATATTATTCCGCGATTTATCACCAGAGGGCAAACCCAGTAGAGCGAAGAGTCCAAGAGTTTAAGAAACGAACAAGACGTCAATCGGCACATAGGTGGGATGCCTACATTAACGAGACGCTTTTCGTACTACGTAATCGGACTAACGCCTCTACGGGGATGATGCCCAGTAAGATCATGACGGGGGATTGCTCAAGCGCCCAAGCGAATGGGCAATACCACCGCAGGTCGCACCACCGCCAACACGCACCGCAGCCGAAAAAGAAGAGAGGATCAGATCAACAAGTCTTTCAGCGAAACCTCTACCTTGAACCCCGAGACGCTCCGCTAGAATTCGCGGTGAAGAGGTCATGACACGTGGCTGGCCAGGTCAATCCGCCGATCCGTTCAACGCGACGTGGACGGGACCACACCGAGTCTCGAAAAACCGTTACAATTTTGGCGCGTTCTGATTGTTTCCCGCGCGAAAACGACCGTTATTCCCCCGGCAAAGCATATAAACAGGTGTAGGTCCCCGAGATTGTACCAGCGACAACATCAGAGCACGCGGCCCCTGCCGAGAAAGCCGAGAGGATACCGCCTGTCATCCTTCGCAAGAAGGAGCAGTAGACGGAGGTCAGCAGGAGTCTGACAAACAGAAAAATAAATTACACAAGGGCCAGGTTAACGGGTGAAGGCATCGCCATTCACCCGCAAACGCCTGATGATTATCGACGCCTCACACGTGTCCTCGCCGATGAGGGGAAGGAATTTCACAACTTCTCTCTCCCAAGCGAGCGGCTGCTGAGGGCCGTGATCAGAGGGCTACCAGACGGAATTTCCAACGAGGAAATTCGGTCTGACCTCGAAGTACAGGGCTTCAAAATAACATCTGTTTTCAGAATGAAGAGCCGGAGGAACAAGGCCTCCATGCCCTTAGTACTTGTACAAGTCCCCCAGGAGCAATTGGACCTGCTCAAGGTGACAAGATGTTGCCACCTAGCCGTCAGGGTGGAACCGCAGAAGGCGAGAATCGAGCCGACGCAGTGCCATCGCTGCCAGCGCTTCGGTCACGCGCAGAGCCGTTGCACCACAACTGTCAAGTCTGTGAAGTGCGGCGAGGGTCACCACTCGGTAGACTGCATTAAGAAGCGCGAGACCCCGGCAAAGTGCGCCAACTGCGGCGGGGAACATCCCGCCAGCTGCCGCAGATGCCCTAGCTTCCCAAAAAATACGACAGGAGCAAGAAGTAGCAGCGCAAAGAGGACCCCCAAGCCGACAAACAACAGGCTAAGTTGGCACACACCCCGAAGGTAACGGCGGCGAAAAGCTTCGCCGATGCCGCCAAATTGAAGCAGGGCCTCGCCGCGGCACCCAAGGGGGGCCCAAAACCGACAGGAGCACGGAACCCGTAAATGTGGCCAGTATGCTGGCACAAATGCGGGAGATGTACTTCGCGATGTCGGCTTTTTTCAGTAAAATGCCATCTCTGTTATAGGAGTAAATGGACCCTCTGACTTGTGTGCAGTCCCTCAGAAGTACCTCCTGGAATGTTGATGGATTCCGGGGGCGAAAAATCGAACTCAAGGAGCTCTTGCCCCGTCTAGACGTGAACGTGAAGGCGATACAAGAGACCAAAGTAGAGGACACAAACACTGTTAGGATTCCTGGCTCCCTAGTGTATCACAGGGACCGAAACAGACACGGAGGAAGCGTGGCCCTGTTGATAAAAAGAGGTATAGATCACCATATATTGCAGGTTCCTCAGCTAGAAAACATAGAAGCCGCCGCCGTATCGATCCGTACTCGCAGGTATGGAGACATCGCCGTGGCGACCTGTTATCAGCCCCCCAGCTCCCGCTACCACCACGCGTGGCAGGGTGCTTCTGCAATTCTTGCAGAACCACGAGGACTTGCAGCGTATGGACCAGATGGACCGACGTAATACGGTGCAGTTGGAAGACC
Organism: Anoplophora glabripennis; assembly: GCF_000390285.2. Lineage (NCBI taxonomy): Eukaryota > Metazoa > Arthropoda > Insecta > Coleoptera > Cerambycidae > Anoplophora > Anoplophora glabripennis. The sequence continues at coordinate 8,894 of NW_019416913.1, forward strand.
AGACGTGTTGGATATCGCTTTGCTCAGGGCAATACCGATGGACGCCGATCTGACGACGCACTACGAGGGGGCGACAAACCATGCTCCTATTCTCCTAACTCTAGGAGACGAGCGTCGCGGCGAGGACACCGTTGCCAAGCGGCGGACCGACTGGGGCCTATTCCGCGCAGAAATGCAACGAATATGCGCACCCATTCAGGTCGTACGCGACGCGGCGGACCTCGAAGCTACCCTCGCGAGCCTTGAGACGGATATCCACACCGCCTTGGAAGCCAGCACCACGGAAACGACGGAGAGGAGGACAGCACACCCCCGGGATAAGCAGACGTTAAACCAGCTGAACCGGAGGGTAAAAGCGGCCCTAAAGGAGCACTACCAGGACTCGTGGCAACGACATCTGGAGTCACTGAACCCCGAAGACCGCAGCCTGTGGACGATGCAACGGACGCTGAGGACCACCCGGAAGCCTATGCCTCCGATTCACGGAGAGAACGGGATCGTCTACACTAGGTATGAAAAGGCCGAGGCATTCGCCGACAGCCTCGAATTAGTGTAGGGAAAACCTTCTCGACGACGAAGACGAGGATCACGCCGACGAGGTGGAACGACACGTACGGCGCTACAGACGCCAACCCGACAGGGACGACATTAGGCCGGCGACACCCGAGGAAGTGAGGAACATCCAGCAAACATGCTTCCGCTGGAACGCCAGCAAACAGCAAAGCGCTTCCTAAGCTGCATAGCTGCACGACCTCACCCAAAACCACCACACCCAGTCGTTTGCGATCGATATACGACCCCCCTGGGGGTATACACAGACGTGCCGGTGAAGAAAGAAGAGCGCCAGTAGAAAGGGCCCAGCCAGGACAGGAGGAGGCCCCATGAACCGATTGAATCCGGCCGCGTTGGCGGCCCGGAATGACGGGGAAAGGGCCTACCTCTACGAGGCGTCCGGGCCTACAGCGATGAAGTGGGTAAAGAGCGATAATCCCGCTCGGCCCCGCTCCATCCGAGGTAATTTTTCCTGCCAAGGATATTGGCGCGACAGAACGTCTTTAGACTACCAACCATCAACGCGTGAGGGTCTCGCCTGTTTTTAATGCGCATCCTAACTTAATATTATTCCAAATTAAATTCGCAACCCAGGTCGTGACTTTATTAAAGTCCGATTTCGCGATATAAAGGGTACTCCAAGAGTCAGTTGGCTGAGCACCGGCCAGCAATTGACTCTACAAAAAGAATTCGATCAAACTCTTGCAAAGAGGGAAAGTGTACGCAATGAAATAACAAGTCTGCAATTTTCATTGCAGCATTTAAAGAATTCACTAGTCTGCAATTTTTATTGCGGACTTTAAACTCCCATCTATGTGCCAAACGGGTGCCTCAATGAGGGAATAACCACCGGTGGAATTATTCAACCGTTGCCGAGCGCCTGTAAGGAATTTACGGCTGTCTAACACCACAGAAGTAAGAACAGGAGCAATCCACCAGTAGGCCTTGCACTGGGTTTGCCGCCGGCTCCAACCCTAAGCCACAGAAGCATCAAGACAGAGCCAGCATTCTTATAACGGGGTGTGACCATAAGACGCCCTCGAGGAAGTCACTAGGCCCAACCATGAAAAAAACGACCAACGGTGAAAAGGAATTTTGCTTCGTGCTCTGCCGGCACGACGTAAAACGGGCTTACGTTCCGGCCTGTTCCCGGGAACCGATGAGGTGGTGAAGAAATTTGCGTTCGCGTTTAGAGAACTTCGCTGTGCTCGTACCACCGGCACAGGGGAGGGCTCTAGGAAGCAGGGGCAGGCATCAAGCGAAACAATGTCCCTCAATAACGGTACCATGGAGGATCGAAGAAACTAGGCACTATAGCTTATATTCGAAGTCTTCGTAGAGAACCTATCGCTGTTTACTATAGCAGAGCTTAATACTGAGTCACTCTGGGGGTCTACACCGTAGGTAGGACGGATCTAGGAGGGAAGCTTGAGGAGCTGCGAGCTAAAGAGCTCGTTTAGTGATTGCTTATAGTCCAATTAAATAAGCCTTTAAATCGAAATTTTGGTCAACTTGGCTGAATTTTTGATATGAGTTAGTTTAAGGTATATTATAACAATAAGTGAGAGTAATTTTTTGTTCAACCCCCGGCCAAGGGTGAAAAAATATAAAACAAAGGGGTTTTTCAAGATAACTCAAAAAGGGTAAGGGCTAGAAAAAAAGTTGTAAAGCATACAATTCTACATAAAAATGGCCTCTTGACTTTTTCTTGTACTATTAAAATTAACAGAGTTAGGGAGGCTAGAAGTTAAGGGAAGATTTCAGAAATTTAAAAAAATCATAACAAACAGAAAAATGAATGAATTTTGTAATTTTTTTTTCAATCTGCTCTAAAAAATGTAACTTTTCTTTTCAGAGAAATAGATATATTTTTTAATTTTTAATGAGAAAGTTATAACAAAATCAAATTTTTAATCGTTAATTTTAATGATTTAACAAAATTAAAACGTTTATCTACGACTATTTAATAATAGACGCATTATAATTGTGATAGTAAGTACATAATGTAACTCATATTACACACCCGTGGAATATGAGTTTCATATTCCACAGGTGTGGAATATGAATTTTTATACGTATCCCTTATAGCTTCTGACCAAATTTTGCCATTACCAATAAGACCAGTGATGTAAATATTAATACTACGAAAACACCTCCAACCATACATTTTAATAATTGTCATAACCTTAGAATTAATTTTATAAATAATTAAACTTTAGTTGCCCTAGTAACAGCAATCCAATCATACGCTAATTTTAAATAATTCATTATAAAAATTTCTAATTTTAAATAAATGTTTCCCAATCTACAAATTATAATTTTTTTTAAACAATATGATGAGTGAGTAGTCGTAGATAAAGTATAGTATTTGCCTCGCGTATAATGGCTATATTACACTCGCCTACGGCTCGTGTAATATAGCCTACATTATACGCTCGTTAAATAATATACTATTTTTCTATACTATTCGATTGATTATTTAAAATAATGAAATGTTTCGAATTTTTTTTACGTTGGTTTCTTAGACAGCTACAAATTTAATTACCTTTTTATCTTCTGAATTTTATTTAGCTCCTACGACACTGCCAAGGCAAAGACAAAAAAATCACGTTCGCTTTGTCGCACCATGGTACCGAAGTCGTGGACATAGTATGCCTATGACAAAGACTATTTCGTTCGCTATTGTCAATGCGCGTGCGTTAGTAAACGTGTGTTTCTTTGAATTATTGTAAGCTCATCTCAATATCCATTGTTAATTTCAAAAAGATAAATATTAATGAGGGCTAATCAATATATATTAAAATCTGATAGCTCCGTCTGCGTCGCACGATCGCCCCGAAAAAGCGCCGACTTATTGCCACATAGGCTTTTCGGGGAAGCCGCGAAGCGGCGACCCGCGGGGGGCGAAGCCCCCCGCCTGCCTTCCTCCGTCCGAACGGCGTATTTCGATGGCGATTTTTTGCCGTCTTCGAGGTGAATTTTGAGCTTTCCTCGGGCTCTGCGAGGGGCGCGGCCCAATTTTTGTGTGAAAAGCAATAGTCCGACACGCCCACCCCCTGAAATCTGGCGGTCGCCGATCGCCTCGAATCGCGCGCGGGTACGGCTTTTTTATTTTTTATTTCCCCCATTTTCTACGACATTTTATTTAAAACCGTGCCGAAAATGCTCATATTTATCGACCGGGTGCCTTCTTCCAACTTTTTATGTACAACATTCCGCGAAATCAAACGCGGGATTCGATATGTGGCCGTAAATACGTTAAAATGCGCTGTCTACGAAGGCCGAAAAATGTGAAGTTTACCCCATAAAATTCCTTCTGTGCGAGCCTCGAAACGGCGTGTGACTTGGCACAGATACTCAGTCGTTCCTCCTTAGTCGGTCGGGGGCATTTTTGTAACGTTTTTTTCGCTTTTTCATATTTAATTTTGCCTTCTTTTTGGGGTCTGCTCGACCACAGATGGCCATTTCGCGAGCCGTAAGATTGAAGCTTTAAGACACGCCCACCCGGAGAAAATTCAAACGTCGTTAGAAACGTCAGATTATGTCAAAATAATTTCACGCCAAACGCGAAAGACGTCTGTAGGGTCGCGGCGGACCGTTATTTAACCTTAATACATTGCTACGCCACGACATACAAAGGTATTTCTTATTATTAGGTTAGGTTGTTATTTACATTTTCGCAGCTCTACCGTTTGACATGCCTACGATTACGATACCTGTCCCCCGAATTAACGTAAGTACTTGCCCTCTAAAACTGCATACTACAATTCATAATACCTAAACCCTTTATATTAGTACATTTGATTCGTTAGTTACCTACTATATGTACATTGCATTGCATTAGTATTACTTACTCCCCAAACATCAAAAGTTGCGAATTATAGAAATAAATTGGGGCTAAACTACTCTTCCGAGTCATGGAATGTTATTTATCTGTTTTATCCCATTGTGGATCTTTTGCGAGACGACTTTGTGTTAGAAAAATGCAAATTTAACATTACAAAAATTTTTAATTACTTCAGCTGTGAATGACAATTAAAATATCAATACAGACGAATTGTCGCTGAAGCGGTAGATAGCGCATTGGTAAAAACGGCCCGTTGTATTCGTTAGGTCGGGGTTCAATCTCAGACGAGGTAACCTAAGATTATTTTTTTTATTTAACGCCGCAATTTAATTTTATATATGGATTCATCTTTTTAAACCTTTCCATAACAAAAAAATATAAAATTTCAAATAGGTTTCTATATATAGGGCGTCTAAAAAAAAAATGTTTCAGTTTATTGATTGCAATATTTTTATGAAAAATCTGATATCGTAGTAATCATATGCTTTCTACAAAGGTATGTACTGAATGTTTCATAAAAATTACACAGGTGAACTTTGATTTTACTTATCTTTTCAATTTTCCAAATTTTTTATTGAAATATTTACATGAAAAGTTATATAGTTACTAACCAAAGGGTTTTTTTGAAAATCCATATACTGCATGTTCTACATAACTGACCCAAGTTAAAATTATCGGTGTAGAGGTTTCTGTATATTTCAGAAATTTATTGTGGCAATATTTTTATGAAAAATTTTATATTGTAGAACTCATTTTGCAAATTTATATACTGTGTTTCAAAAATGACACAGACGGACTAGGATTTTTTTCTCATTTCACTACCTACCTAAATTTTCAAATAGATATTTCTACACACGGTGTCAAATGTTTTTTTGCAATTTATGTACAGGATGTTTCATAAAACTGACACAGGTGGACCAGATTTTCTCTTATTCATTTTGTTAATTTTTTCATTAAATCTTTTGAAGAAAAGTTGTATATTTATTGAGCAGCCGCTTTTTAGAAAATCCATATATGTACTGGGTGATCTACAAAATTGACCCACATCCGAAACGGGCAATTTTTTTCCCTTTTCACTTTTAACTTTGTTTTTATACTAAAATCTTTTAATGAAAAATTGTATATTTAATAACCGGATGTCTTTTTGAATCTTTATATTGAATGTTCCACAATACTGATGCAGATTAAAATTATGAGTAGAAGGAAACTTTCCTTATTGTTTTTTCCATTTTCATATTTTGTACTGAAATCTGGAATATTTTTATGAAAAATCTTATACCCTACCAATCAGGTGTTTTTTGCAACTTATGTACAGGATGATTCGTAAAACTTACACAGGTGGATTAGATTTTTCATTTTTCATTTTTTTAATTTTTTCTTTAAATCTTTTGAAGAAAAGTCGCTTTTTTTAAAATCCATATACTAGATGTTCTAAAGAATTAAGGGCAGTTTTGTTTCTTTTCACTTTTAGCTTTGTCTTTATTTACTACAGTCTTTTAATGAAAATTTGTATATTTATTAAGCAGATGTTTTAACTTATTATTTTACCATTTCTGACTCACCTACGTAGTCTTTGGATGAAAAATTTTATATTTACTAACCAGATGCCTTTTTTGGAAGTTTGGAAGAAACTTTTCTTATTCTTTTCTCCAGCGGGGCCTACTCTTTTTTGAAAAACATTCTCATCAAACTTTTATATACAGGGTGTGTAAAAAACCAAAGTAGAGAGTGTTTCAAAAAATGTTATATCTACTAACCAGCGAAGAGAGCACCGCGGAGCGGTGCACGGGCCGTGCGCAGCGCGGCCCGAGGGCCGAAGGCCCGAGAGAAAGGTCAAACTTCGCGTCAGCGAAGTTTGCCTACCTTTCTAGTATTTTTATTGATTAAATTTTGTAAAAGCTCGATATTTTTACGCATTCTTGTGTATGTAAAACGTGGAAATTTATTTATTAATACTTGTAGACTTGTAGTTTGAATTGTATTAATAATAACAAAGTGATAACAATAACATAAATATATATCATATAATTTTTTGTCCAAAACATTAGGAAAACAAGAAAGGACCCCGCAGGTTCCTTATGGAAAATGGCTTCCAGCCGATAGCTCTGAAAATTTGGATTTGAATAGTTCTCGAAGCGTAGATAAAAAGTTGTCATAGGCACTAAGCTGAGAAAATTATATTTTCCGAGATATAGTCGCCGAAAAGTAGGAGTTATAATACCGCGAGGTATAAATTGAAGAAAACTCATTGTAAGGTCAAATGAAGAGAAGCCGTGCAATCTGTCCAACACATATTTCTTAAATTGTCGGGGTTACTGAATCCAAATCAGCCATCCATTCAGGTATACAGATGCTATGCAGGGTATACAGTATACAGCGTGTCCCACTAGTGCGGGAAAGTCCAATATCTATGTTAAAATGAGGAATATATGAATTTTTCTTTTTACTGTGTTGCCACATTTCTCGGAATGTACAAATTAAAAATATATTCAACTATACAAGGTGTTCCACTTTTCCTGGCCAGACACCAACTTTGGTTTTTTAAATGGAAACACACATTTTTTATATTTTTTTCGGATTCTACATAAAAAATAAAGGGTACTTTGTGTAGAATAGTTCTATTAAAATATTCACAGTTTTTGAGATATCTCGCTTGAAAGGTTTTTCTAGTCGATATTGGTTGCTTACATTTTCTGATACTGACAGGTTATACTAATAGCTACCAAGCCCATTTTTTATCAGATGTTTATTAAGGATGACTCTTCCGAATCATACTCCAAAAACTGGCCTGCGTTATACAGGGTGACCAAAATATCATGTCAAAATTGCCAATTGAAAAATTGAAAAACCTCGAATTTTTTAAATGCAACACCCTGTATATTTTCATACCATGAGACGCAGAATTAAATTCTCTACAACTTTGCTATACCCGCTCCTATACCAAAATTCATTAGTTTTTCATGAAATCTCATTTTTACGAAAAAATGCGAAGTTTACAAATAGCTTATATAACGAGCGTTCAAATAAAAACGTGGTCGAAGTTGGCTCTGACACATTGGACGTAGGGAGTAGCTTATAGCGACCAACTTAACCTCATTTCTCAACGAGCTGTATAGCAGCTGTCAGTTTCAATAACGTTAATGACTATATAACTTTATTTTAAAGAATAATCGTGATAACAATAACAAACAATTAAAGGAGCTGCGGAAAGTGTCCCCCTCCTTGTTATAACAATAAATTAAAGCAGCTGCTGAAAGTGTCCCCCTCCTTGTTCCAAGCACTTTTCACACCCGTTCCTCAAAGAATTAAAGACATTTTCTAAGATGCTCGGGGTATTGTTAATTTCACGAATCTTGTCTATAAGTCGAGCCTGCAGATGGTTTAAATCAGGAATAGGCAGTTCAAAAATAGTGTTTTTAAGGTAAGGCCACAAAAAGAAATCACACGGCGTAATATCACATGACCTCGGTGGAAATTCATGTTCAGCATTGAAACTTATTAGTCGATTTTGGAAAACTTCCCTCAACATATTCATCGTCTCGCCTGCCGTATGTGCCCTTGCGCCATCTTGTTGAAAGTAAAAGTTTGTAATTTCGTTTTCTTCCAGCTGGTTAACAAAAGGAGCGATAATTTCTTCTCTATACCTTTGCGCAGTAAGAGTACCATTAAAAAAAAATATGTCCATAAATCCTCCTTCGATTGAGAGCACACCAAACTCCAATTTTTTGAGCGTGTAGAGGGCCCCCGACAAAAAAGTTATCTGGTTTTTCAGAAGACCACATTCATATTCTGTGAGTTTCCGTAACCACTTAAATGAAACCAGGCTTCATCAGAAAAAAAGGTGATATTATGAAGTTCACCGTAGTTGTTTAAAAACCATTCACAAAATACAGCCCGTCGCGGAAAATCAACTTCATGAAGTTCTTGCTGACAAGTTAAACGATAGGAGAACAAACGCAAATCTTTTTTTAACACTGTGTGGCAGGTACCGACTGATACTCCCACCATTTGTGATAAAACACGTACAGAAGTTCTTGGCGCATTTTCCATTATTTGTTGGACATTTTCTTTTAATTCTTCAGTCCGCTTTTTAGGTCGGCCGCTTCCTTCTTTTCTTGTTACACTGCCCGTTTCACGAAAAACATTAACACAACACTGCACTGCACTTTGAAAAATTTTGTACTCAACAACGCCGGGAAATTGATTTTGAAATTCTATGAAACATTCCTCAATAGAATACTTCCATACTCCATCAATCTTGCGTCCATTTCTAAAGTAGGACTCTATGATAAACACTTTTTGTTCTTGAGAAAACACCATTTTAAACGCTTTTTAAAACGAAAATATTCAAATTGATAGCGGCCATATAGCGCTTTGGCAGATGACGTTTAAGTTCATTTGCTATACGCTACACCCTACGTCCAAATTTTCAGAACCAACTTGACCACGTTTTTATTTGAACGCTCGTTATAAAATAACGTAGTAGGCTCCTGTCAAAGGATATTCTCGAAAATTTTCGATTCACATAAGGTTTAATAGAAAAGCGACAGTAATAATAGTGAAATGAATTACTCTAAAGAAGAATTAGGAAATAAATAATAGAATAATTAGTAAAACTCATGGTAACTGTTTATTGACAAGTATTTACCAATTTTCGTCGCAGAATTGCTCAATGTCTAGAGAAAATTGGCAGACATTTTGAGCGATTACCTGTTAATTACTAATTTAACTAGGTCTTTATTACTTTTGTTAGAAATGCACGATGTTAATTTACTGTTTTGGATACTGCATGCGTGTGTTCTTATTGTCTTCTCATAATTTGCATTTATTGTTCTTTCAAACCTCTCCTTCAGTTTTACAAAACACTTTTTACGAGGATATCTTTGTAAATCTGGATTATTAGTTTGGTAAATACTTGTCAATAAACAGTTACCATGAGTTTTACTAGTAAACTACTACTAAACTAGTAGTAAAATTATACTTATTTTTTTATTTTCGTAAATTTTCACAAAAAATAAAGACTACAGACAAAATTGCTTGTGAATCATTCGTTCTGTATAATAAAAATAATTTCCATTTTATTAAATTCCAAAATATTGATTAGAACCCCAGATATTTAGAAAAAACTGTTTTAGGGGCATACTTTGAGGCTGTATTTCACCCCGTAAATATGTTTTTCCGCCGATAAAAAACAGGTCAACTTAATTTTGTCAATTTGTTTACATAAATGATTTTTAATTTTTTTTTTGAGCAAATATAAATTTTTTATAAAAAAGTGCAAAAAAACATTTTTTCCGAAATAAAAAAAAGGGTTGCAACCCCCCAACACGGAATCACTTGTGAAACATATGTTTTTTTTATAAGAAGTAATTTCCATTTTGTTTCATTCCAAAATATTGATTAGAACCCGAAATATTTAGAAAACAGCCTTTTTTGGAGGGTGAACGTCAGGGGTGTAGTTTGCATCCGTTTAAATTCGTTTTAGGCTAAAAGAAAAAATTATTCGTATTAGAGAAAAAGTAAAAACTTTTTATTGTAAAGTGTTAATTCTAATCATACAGACATCTTTCGCATACTATGGGGTGGGGTAGTTCACCCCCCTAAAGAGAGAACTTAATTTTGTAAATTTGTTTACATATATCATATTTTATAATTTTTTTGAGCAAATATGAATTTTTTATATATAAAAAATATTTGAAAAATACCTATAGTTTTCCCGAAATAAAAAATAAGGGTTGCAACCCCCAAACACGGAATCACTTGTGAAACATATGTTTTTTTTTATAAGAAGTAATTTCCATTTTGTTTCATTCCAAAATATTGATTAGAACCCGAAATATTTAGAAAACAGCCTTTTTTGGAGGGTGAACGTCAGGGGTGTAGTTTGCATCCGTTTAAATTCGTTTTAGGCTAAAAGAAAAAATTATTCGTATTAGAGAAAAAGTAAAAACTTTTTATTGTAAAGTGTTAATTCTAATCATACAGACATCTTTCGCACACTATGGGGTGGGGTAGTTCACCCCCCTAAAGAGAGAACTTAATTTTGTAAATTTGTTTACATAAATCATATTTTTAATTTTTTTGAGCAAAAATGAATTTTTTATATATAAAAAATATTTGAAAAATACCTAGTTTTCCCGAAATAAAAAATAAGGGTTGCAACCCCCAAACACGGAATCACTTGTGAAACATATGTTTTTTTTATAATAAGTAATTTCCATTTTGTTTCATTCCAAAATATTGATTAGAACTCGAGTTGTCACGGAAATATTATTTTTGGGGGTGAACACGAGGGGTAGTTTGTATCCGTTTAAATCCGTTTTAGTCTAAAACAAAAAATTATTCGTATGGTTAGAGAAAAAGCATTTTTTTTATTTTACAATGTTAATTCTAATCGTACAGGCATTTATTTTTCTCATTAAGGGGTTGTTCACCCTTCAAACAAGGAATTTTAACGAAAACCCTGAAACAGGTCAATTTAATTTTGTCAATTTGTTTACATAAATCATATTTTTAACTCTCTTTGAGTAAATATGAATTTTTTTATAAAAAGATATAGTTTTTCTGAATTAAAAAATAAGGATAGCAACCCCCAAACACGGAATCACTTCCGAAATATTTATTTTTTATAATAAGTAATTTCCATTTTGTTTCATTTCAAAATATTGATTAGAACCCCAGATATTTAGAAAAAACTGTTTTGGGGTCGAACTTTGAGGGTGTATTCACCCCGTAAAAATATTTTTCCGCCGATATAAAAATACGTGTCTCTTAATCTTTTATGTTCTACCAACATATATAAAAATCTTTGAAAATCGGAGTGTTCGGGTTGGAGTAGTTTCCTTGTAAGAAAATTTCTTGTTTTCTCAATGTTGGACAAAAAATTATATGATATATTCAGGCCGAGTATGTATCCCATTTTATCATAATAACAGTTATGTTATTTTAGGGATGTTAACGTTAACTGTTAAGATATAACGTGCACGTTATTGAGGAATTAAGACCATTTTTAGCAAATACTCGTATTGCAATTTTATTGTTTTTTGAAGACGCTTTTGTGTTGACATTTTTAATAATAATTATGCAAAATTATTATAAACAAGTCAGTATTAGACAAAAACACATATAACTGACAGATGTCTTTTAGGTTATGAAACATGAAACACATGCAAACTCGTAAATAACCGGTAAGTACAACATAAAATAGTTTGTAACACGTTATCTTAAATTATAACAGAGTTTCTTAAAGGCAAGGAATTTGGTGTTGCTGTAGTTTAACGTAGGTGTTATTTGTCTAATGAAAATGAACGGCTTGTTAATTTCCATTTACTTGCCGGTTTTATAAACGCACATCGAAGGTAAGTTGTAAAATTTAAGTAACTTAGGTAGTATATACGTATACGTATATACTACTATATAATATATATAGGATGGCCCAACGAAATCGTAACAGAGCCCTTGGTGGCTAGGAAAAACTTTTTTTGGAAAAATGCAAAAACCCGTCGATTTTGTTTGCGAGGGGGACATCTTTTTGCATGAATTAGATGGTTCTAACTTACCCCGAGCGGGGTAAACATCCCCTCCAAATTTTTAAATAGGAAGGGTGGTCAAGTTGCTTATCGTTGAAAAGCTCTTTTGATTCTCTACACAGTCATGGGTCCCTTTTGAAAATCAACCCATTTTTTTAAAGATAAAGGGTGCAGAACTTAACACATACAAAATTTCCTATTATCTCTACAAATTATTCTCTAATTAAAATTCGCTATCCAGTTCGCTATTAATTTCAAAATCATTAAGTTAAATAAGCGTCTAAACATATTCAAATGGCTGGAAATAATTGACCAACAACTTCCATTCAATAATAAATAATTTTACGTGAACTATTCTCATTACTTACTCCAACGTGTTGTTAGATTGTTTGCAGTTATTTCTTTCACAAATTCCACTAAAAACGGTATAGATAAGAGACTATTTTTCAGTAAGCGATTTTGTCGTAAAGTGGTGTTAGTGGTTTTAGTGGCTCTTTCGCATTAAATACAAAATAATTAAAAATGGTTTATTCGATGCAAGACAGGGTGGAAATAATTGAATTATTTTATAAAAATAACGAATGTGCTTCGAGTGCAGCTCAGTTGTTTACTGAACGACATGCCAATAAACCCGTCCATCGCAAAATTGTCTTGGAGTTAGTAAGAAAATTCCGGGAGACGGGATCTGTGGGCAATAAAAAGCGAAACAATGAACGCCCTGTACGTAATGAAGCTGTGGAGGTTGCAGTTCTGGGACACGTTGCTTTAGATCATAGGCTAAGTACACGGCAATTGGCTTCTGTAAGCGGTGTAAGTCGGGGTAGTGTACAACGAATTTTAAAACATTACAAGTTCCATCCTTATAAAATTCACCTTCTCCATGAACTTCACGAAGATGACTTTGACCGCCGGGTACAATTTTGCGAGGTCATGACTGAACGGGCGATGCATAATCCAAATTTTCTTTTCAACATTTGTTTTTCCGATGAGTGCAGCTTTTTCCTAAATGGCACCGTCAACCGCCATAATTACCGTTACTGGACAGACTCCAATCCAAGAATATTCCACGAACAGCATACTCAACACACAGAAAAATTAAATGTTTGGGCTGGTATCTATGGTGATTCCCTTGTTAGTCCTTTTTTTATAAATTATAAAAACATTAGTAAAAAAAATATGCTTTTTTGACAATAATTGCTCAAAAAGCCCATCTCTAACTTCAATACATTTATCAACACGTTTATTAAAATATTGTCTTATTTTAAAGTACAAATTCTCAATGCGAAATGACTGCAGTATTTATAATCTGCTACTAAAGTTCTTCTCAAGTGTTTATAGTTTTTCCTTAAACAACTGATTTCATGTAACTCCAAAAACGAAAACCTCGGCATTCTATCTCACATATATGTATACGAGTATACAATTTAATTTGTAAGCTAAGATGTAATTTTAATTAGATACGAATAATACTTAATAGAAATTAGCATACAAATGACAGCAATAAGACAAGTGGAAGACGTCAATTATTTGATTTTCGTCCAAATCCTACTTAAGAAACTTTATCACTAAATTAATAATACCTGTAGGTACTTAATTGTAATTTAATGCAACAGCATTGGAAGTTTCAAAGACAAATATCTCGAATACGGTGCGAGATAGCTGCTTTAAAAAAGTATACCTTTTTTGTGTAGAAAGAGTTGAAAAATAAGAATTTGTTACCAAAGATGAGATACCTTTAAGTATAAAAAAGTTATGTCGTTTCCAACACCTTCAATCTACGGCAGCTGGCGCCCTCTATGAACTATAACCAAAATGTGAACAAATTTCAATTCCTCTATCCAAAGAACCCCAAACCCCAAAATTTTGTGTAGATTGTCACGGGACGCAAGAAAAATCCAACATTGCGCCCCGTGATTTCCTGCCAGGGGCCTTTTGGAACAACAGGCTACGGCGCACTCGACGTCCAGTCCGCAGTCCGACCGCTATTCATTAAATAACTGCCGTGTCGTGGAGTATGACCGATTGTATTGGTAACGACGGCATGGGCCCTCGGTGGAGACCTCGGGAGTTCTAATCGAGCTCCACGTTGGAAACCATGTCGCAACCTGTGATCTGGGATGTCAGTTCCCTTGACCGCGTTCCGCGGCAGAAATGCACGGAGTTCACGGGGATCGTCGCTATCGACGCCCGGTCGCACTATATTCTCTGACAACTGGAATCTGTGGTGTATGTGACCTACAGACGTGGTGTCTAGGACACGAGCTCGTGGGGGAGATCTCGACGAAGAATGTCGAGCTCCGCGTTGAGCGCTGTGTCGGGTTAGACTTTCTTGATATGGACCACTTAGGCGATGATCGTATGTTCGGGGGAAATCATGAGAATGGACGGGCGACGTACAAGTATTGTTTTGATAAAAAAGGCCGGCTTCGTCACCTATGACGTAGTCGGCTAAGGGGTTTTCGCTTACTATGGCACCCGAACGCGATGCGCATTGCTCCCGCTGGATACCACTTCGTAAAAAAGCTGAATGAACTGTAGCGTCGTCACCGACGGCTAGCTCACGTTCCGAATCACCCGACATCGGAAGTATTCCACTACCGGGGCCAGACCGTGAACCGTGGTTGGACTCATGGGATTCCCCGGACCCTACCAGTTGGTACGTAGGTTGAACCTCGTCCCGAGTATCTGTGGGTGACCCACTTCGTGGTAACTCTTGGTTGCTACTCGGATCCGCGAGTGCGTCGTGAGGGGTGGTCGAGATGGTGCCAGTAACTCGCGTAGCAGCGGACCTCAACGCGTACGGCGCTGTGGCTGCGCCGTGCCGCGTACTTCCGCGAGCCACCATCTTCGGTCCCTCAGACTCTTCGCGGAGCATCGATATAGCGTTGGCAGGAGAGGCCATTTCCTCTTTCACCCCGAATGTCGAGAGATCTTTCGCCGGCAAACAGGTGTGAGGGCAGTTCGTGTGACCGCTGGTCTCTCCGATTTGGGACGAGGTCTCGTCCAGCTCAGTCTTGATCATACTCACACGATCTAATTTATTATTCGTAGTATTACCTTCGAGGGCACCAATCCTCGTAGCACTGGATTTCGTAGTCGCGTCGCAGGGGTTCATCTTCCCCGTACGACAATGTCGGAGCAAGCTCTTTTGCTCCGAAAGTCTTGTAGACGTCTTGTAGTAAGCACTGACTCTACTATTAAATGTGGGTCTCTCGAGGGAGCCCTAGAAGTAAGGATAACTTCTTTACTAAATTTGGAAGTACGCCGCCACAATAACGTGCGTACTATTGCTTTGTGCCCGTGGGTCACAAAGTAAATGCCTCGTAGGGGTTTGACGAGGAAGGTTGCCTCGACGAGTGACCGCCTAGAAGTTTGACGAGGAAGATTGCCTCGGATTTGCAGATCTCAATGGAGTCTGAATTGTAGGTCTCGTAGGAGCCTATGTGTGTACTTTGTACCGAGGTGCGGGTCTCTCGATGGAGCCGGCACAGTCGGAATCAAAGTCTTCGTCGGAGGGTCGCAAGCCTCGGACGGTATGCAGGTCTCTGGAGGAGCCTGAAAGTATCGCTGTTTCGTCGCAGGGGGCGATCGAACAGGATCTTCGCCTCAGGTTGGGCTACCTCGGGCGGGACGCAGGTCTCTGGAGGAGCCTGGAGTATCGCTGTGTCGATGCGAATGGCTATCGCACAGGATCTTCGTCGGAGGTGGTCAGTCTCGGACGGTTTCGCAGGTCGCAAGTGGATCCTGGAGTTTACCGCTGTTTCGATGCAGGGGGCTATCGAACAGGGTCTTCACCTCAGGCTAGGCTACCTCGGGTGGTTGTCTCGTTAAGCGAGTAGTGGTTGCAAAGCACTATCAATATCACGTCGAGGAATGGCAGCCTCGACGGAAGCCTCGTGAAGCGAGCCTGTGAGCTTGAGCTCCAAAGTTCTTGAGCTTGATGACAGGGTTTTTTCAATCAAACCGTGGAAGATATGTTAAAAGTATATATTGAACAGAATTAACAAACAATAAAGATTCACAATTAACATATACAAGTTATTTACCATGAATAAGATTTGTTACACAATTGCTCTGTATCGCTTTCCGTCTCATGTACTCCCACTGAAGTACTGTAAACGTCAAAAGTAGACGTTCGATCACTTTTGTGGGATTTCCATACTTTTGGCGGACCGGGCCTTGAATTGTCCGCCAAAATCTCGAACCAAAATCATCCATCGTCCCCATCAACGCCGGGACTCGTTCCCCTCTGGCCTCTACGGATTGTCGATGTCGGCGTCGGGGATTTTGGAGTTTTTTCCCGGTTTGGGAAAAACTCTACCCGCGGTCTCGGCTTAGGCTGCCGAGCATCGCATCCAACCGCCAGAGCGGTGGAACCTTCGGAAGACGGTCCTTTCGGCCCAAAGACGGGGAAATTGGAAACATCGGTGAAATTTTCCCCGTCTTCGTAAAAGGGCTTACGGAGGTCTTATTTCTTGATGGATTCATTTGAAATTTTGTCTGTTGATACACGGCATGACATAGTGCCGTGGTTGGAGGGTTCGACCGAGATCGCGCGGATACTTTCGGCGGCAGCTCTAAAGGCGTGAAAACCTATTATGGCTTAGCTGGCCGTTAGTAGTCGGGCGATTCGGTTCGAATTTGGATATGACAACCACCTAGCGATACTCTAGTGTGGTTGGAGGGTTCGGCCGAGATCGAATGAGCGGAACGGCTGAAAACGCGGAAAACGTGAAATCCGCGTTTCCCCGTATAACGGCGTTTTGGCTCATCCGATTCGGACGAAAATTTAGTAAGATAATGCTAGCGACTTGAGGAGTGCTGCATTAAATTTTGACACCGATCGCTCAATAACTTTTGGAGTTATTGGCGATAGCGTCCTTGACCAATTCAAAAGGGTGGTGAAATTTCTAATGGCCATTTCCAAATGTCATCGTGAAGCGTCCCGGGGTTCGACTGCAGGTTGCGAGAGCAGCGGCAGTGGTCACTGCGCGCCGGGATGGCAGACCCAGGCGAGATCGGTCGCGATGCGGGTGACACTGGAAAGGTCGGTGAAATTGGTCTTTAACGCTCTGGGAGCGCTATCGCCGTGAGGATCGATGTCTCAAGACTCCTATAGAGGCTTTTTCATTCTGCCCGGCCGACGGCGATTGATTTCACAACCGTGGCGGGTTTTTGGTTTGAATTGGAAAGGTAGGTGAATATGATTGTTTCGCCTCCTTTTCAATTCAGCGGTCTCCGGCATATCCGTAGGTACAAGATTATGACTTCTATGAATATACGGGGTGTTCTGAAATCCTGAAGCTCGCTCGAAGGGTGGAATACGACAGCCGAGTTTTGCCTCGGTAGCTCACTCTCAGTCGAGACTTGACACGAGAAGCATCTCTGAGTTGGTCTTTACACTTGTATTATAGTGTTTGAATAGAATAACCTCTCATTGTTCGCTCCTTTAGTGACGAGTAGTCGCTACCAATTTTTAAATAGTAGTAGTACTGAGTATCAGCGACCCTTCGGGGTATATTAAAGCTGTTCCCCTCAGCTTGGTCTGCCATTCCACAAAATAGGGAAAAAAGAATTCGTTAACAAGTTCCCCTTTACTTATTAATTAAGGGGAACCCTACACCTATCGTTCCACAACGCGAGCCGAACCCGACATCCGCAGAAGCAGCCACGGCCATGCAGAAAAGCTTCCTGCACGCATCCAGCGTGTCCTGGGGATTCTTAGGGATACCCCCAACCACGTCGCCATCCCCAAACGGGTCCGAAACGTCCGCGTTCGTGGACAAGATATTCGCATTTATTAAGAAATAAATGGAAATAAACTAAAATAATATTTTATATTTAACACCCTGTATCCTTTAACTATCAACTTTTGGACTAAGGTAAGTTCTGCTAAATCGCAATATTTTTGCCTCAGGAATCTATCAATGATTTTTGGCCCATTACCTCGGGACCACCCTGTATAAGTATTTACCCTAAAATTGTTGTTAGGTTAAATCAAACGAAGAAGGATCTAACAAGGAAATTACCCCAACACGAACTCTCCGATTTCCCATATGTTTATATATGTTGTAGACTCGGTTGTAGAACAAAAAAATTAAATGACATATTTTTTTATCGGCGGAAAAACATATTTAGGGGGTGAAATATCTGGGGTTCTAATCAATATTTTGGAATGAAAAAAAAATTTAAATTGCTTATTATAAAAAACAAATGTTTCACATTAGATTCCGTGTTTGGAGGCTGCTACCCTTATTTTTTATTTCAGAAAAACTATATTTTTCAAACATTTTTTATATATAAAAAAATTCATATTAAAAAAAATAAAAAATATGATTTATGTAAACAAATTGACAAAATAAAGTTTTCATTTTAGGGAGTGAACAACCCTCTAGTGTGCTAAAAATGTCTGTACGATTAGAATTGTATATATATTTTTCAAACATTTTTTGTATCTAAAAAATTCATATTTGTTAAAAAAAAATTAAAAATATAACTTATGTAAACAAATTGGCAAATTTATGTTCTCGAACAATCCCCTAATGAGTGAAAAATGTCTATACAATTAGAATTAACAGTACAAAATAAAAAGTTTTTGCTTTTTCTCTAATCATACGAATAATTGTTGAATACGTAATAATTGTTCTATTAGCCTCAAACGGATTTAAACGGATGCAAACTATCCCTCATGTTCACCTCCAAAAACAGTATTCTGTGACATCTCGGGTTCTGATCAATATTTTGGAATTAAACGAAATGTAAATTATTTCTTATAAAAAAATAGATATTTCACAAATAATTTTTTCTATTGGTCTAAAACGGATTTAAACTGATGCAAACTACCCCTGCTGTTCATCCCCCAAAAAACGGGTTCGGTAATTTACAATTAGTTTCATTCCAAAATATTTATCAGAACCCGAGATATCACGGATATACTGTTTTTGGGGGTGAACATCAGGGGCAGTTTCAATCTGTTTAAAACCGATTTAGACCAAGAGAAAAATTATTCGTATGATTAGAGAAAAAGTTAAGACATTTTTCGCACACTAGGGGATTACTAGGGGGTTGTTCGCCCCCTAAAATGAGAAATTTTTTGTCAATTTGTTTACATAAATCATATTTTTAATATTTTGTTTATTTAAAAATGTTTGAAAATATACTGTTTTCCTGAAATAAAAAATAAGAGTTGCAACCCCCAAACACGAAATCACTTGTGAAACATTTTATTTTTTTAAAAGAAGTAATTTCTATTTTGTTTCATTCCAAAAAAAAATATTAGAACCCGAGATATTACGGATATACAGTTTTTGGGGGTGAACATCAGGGGCAGTTTCAATCTGTTTAAAACCGATTTAGACCAAGAGAAAAATTATTCGTATGATTAGAGAAAAAGTTAAGACATTTTTCGCACACTAGGGGATTACTAGGGGGTTGTTCGCCCCCTAAAATGAGAAATTATTTTTGTCAATTTGTTTACATAAATCATATTTTTAATATTTTGAATCAATATGAATTTTTTATATATAAAAAATGTTTGAAAATATACTTAGTTTTCCTGAAATAAAAAATAAGGGTTGCAACCCCCAAACACGGAATCACTTGTGAAACATTTTTTTTTTTTAAAAGAAGTAATTTCCATTTTATTTCATTTCAAAATATTGAGATGTCACAGAAATATTTTGGGGGTGAACATGAGGGGTAGTTTGCATCCGTTTAAATCTGTTTGCGGCTAATAGAACAAATTATTCGTATGATTAGAGAAAAAGTAAAAACTTTTTATTTTGCAATGTTAATTCTAATCGTACAGACATTTTTAGCACACTAGAGGGTTGTTCACCCCCTAAAAAGAGAACTTTATTTTGTCAATTTGTTTACATAAATCATATTTTTAATATTTTGTTTATTTAAAAATGTTTGAAAATATACTGTTTTCCTGAAATAAAAAATAAGAGTTGCAACCCCCAAACACGAAATCACTTGTGAAACATTTTATTTTTTTAAAAGAAGTAATTTCTATTTTGTTTCATTCCAAAAAAAAATATTAGAACCCGAGATATTACGGATATACAGTTTTTGGGGGTGAACATCAGGGGCAGTTTCAATCTGTTTAAAACCGATTTAGACCAAGAGAAAAATTATTCGTATGATTAGAGAAAAAGTTAAGACATTTTTCGCACACTAGGGGATTACTAGGGGGTTGTTCGCCCCCTAAAATGAGAAATTATTTTTGTCAATTTGTTTACATAAATCATATTTTTAATATTTTGAATCAATATGAATTTTTTATATATAAAAAATGTTTAAAAATATACTTAGTTTTCCTGAAATTAAAAATAAGGGTTGCAACCCCCAATCACGAAATCACTTATGAAACATTTTATTTTTTTAAAAGTAATTTCCATTTTATTTCATTTCAAAATATTGAGATGTCAGAAATATTTTGGGGGTGAACATGAGGGGTAGTTTCCATCCGTTTAGATCTGTTAGCGGCTAATAGAACAAATTATTCGTATGATTAGAGATAAAGTAAAAACTTTTTATTTTGCAATGTTAATTCCAATCGTACATACATTTTTAGCACACTAGAGGGTTGTTCACCCCCTAAAAGAGAACTTTATTATGTCAATTTGTTTACATAAATCATATTTTTTATTTTTTTAATATGAATTTTTTTATATATAAAAAATGTTTGAAAAATAGTTTTTCTGAAATAAAAAATAAGGGTAGCAGCCTCCAAACACGGAATCTAATGTGAAACATTTGTTTTTTATAAGAAGCAATTTACATTTTTTTTTCATTCCAAAGTATTGATTAGAACCCCAGATATTTAGAAAAAACTGTTTTGGGGGTGAACTTTGAGGATGTATTTCACCCCCTAAATATGTTTTTCCGCCGATAAAAAAAATATGTCATTTAACGTAATGTTATCCACCAATTTTTAAAACAGGGAATAATTTTTTTCTGCCTATTCTCTATCACATACATGCTATCAAAAATTTATATAGCGCTTCTCTACAAGACGTCATGTATGCTGCTCTCTCCAGTTAAGCCAGGAGTTTTTAATGCCTTACCTTTTGTCTTTTTTTGCAGAACTATTGAGGCTGTCAAAAACATCAGTGAGGAATTTTAATAGGTCAACAGTTCCACGAGCGTCTTCAATTAGTGAGTGTATTTCATTACTCTCATTACCTGAAGATGATCCTAAAACGTTAATCCTTTAATATTTATAGTAAAATGTCGAACATAAAACATGAATTATAATAATTTTTTGGCTCAACGCTACCTAAGAAAAAATAATAAAAGCAAGCCTACAAAGCGTAATGCAATGAAGCGAATGAATAAGAATAAAACATTCAACGAGGAATCTACATGTCATAAAGGTGCTGAAAATATAAATATTAAAGCTGCTCAAAACATGACTGAAAACAATGCAGCGGATTTTAACTCAAGTAAAATAAATCCACAGCANATACAGCAGGGCCTTGATAATCCGTACCCCAGCTAGTCCGAACGCCTCTATAATCCGAACGACCCCCCTTACCCCTGCGCAACCGCCGTTTCTCACAGTTTCTGTCTCGCCAGTGCCACGCAGTGCGTTTTTTGTTTGGAATGGGCAGATGAAGTCGACATTTCTATTCCGGAAAAAATGCTGTTACGTAAATTAAGGGATAAAGCATTTTCTATGTCGCTAAATACTACTCGTCAATGCACTATATTGGAATTCTTTAAAAAAGTGTGATTAATAGCATTGTATCTAACATACATCTAACGTACATACTTAAATAAATACATTATAATGTAAAATATTTTTGTTTTATTTCGAAAATTCCCTTTCAAAATGTCTACATACTATAATCCGAACGCTTCGTGAATCCGAACAGGGTATAAATTTTCGGTGTTCGGATTATCGAGGCCCTGCTGTACTTAAATTTTACAACTTACCTTCGATGTGCGTTTATAAAACCGGCAAGTAAATGGAAATTTTACAAGCCGTTCAGTTTCATTAGACAAATAACACCTACGTTAAACTATAGCAACACCAAATTCCTTGCCTTTAAGAAACTCTGTTATAATTTAAGATAACGTGTTACAATAGTATATTATTCAACGAGCGTATAATGATGGGTTTTATTCACGAGGTGAAGTTTACGGCCACGAGCCGCAGGCGAGTGGCCTAAATCACCGAGTGGATAATAGCCATTATACGGGAGTAGAATCCTATACTTTATCCACGACTACTAAATATTTTTGTTGAAGTTTTTTTTGTTGGAAAATTTTGTTATATTACATACACATTTTAAGAAACACTATTATTTTTTTCTAATAAATATTTCATACATTACATTATTGTTCATTTATACACAGTACATAGTTATCAAAAATTATAATAATCGTATAATATCTCATAATAAGTAATACAAAAATCTATATATTTAGCTTAACAAATATTACGTGTTTAATTTTACAAGATGATGCTATTTATTTATAGTTATTAATAATTGTAATATTTGAACAATTGGTCAAGTTAATCGGGGGGATAGAATTAACATCAAAACTAATGTTTTGGTGACTTGAAACATTTGAATTATATGTACATTGATTCGTTTGGTTTAGTTTTGGTTGAATTGAAGATGATATTTTGTTGGCCGTATTGGTTTTATTTTTGACGGATTCGTCTATATAGCCTTCTGCTACGGCGGTGGACTTCCATCCACCGTGTCTTTTGAGAGCAGTAATATCCCCGCCTGCGTCAACCAGTATTGTTGCAGAAGATCTGCGGAAACTGTGCCCATAATATTGTTCTGGATTCGGCAATTTGAGGAAAGCAGCGATATCCTTTCCCATTTTTGTAAATTTGTTTATCCCAATTCTCTGAGTTGTACATTTACCATTTTGGAAATTTAAAAAGAATGTGTCACTAGTTACCTGACTTGGTCGAAGACTTATATATGTCTTGCATATTTTGTAAAAGTTATCCGTAACAGTAAATTTTCGGCAAATTTTTGTCTTGGTATTTGGCACATTAACCAAAAAAGCTGATCCAAAATCTTGTAAATGGGTTATTTTCATTTCATACAACTCATTACTTCTGCATGCACCCATTACTCCCATTATTAAAGCAACCTTAAATTACAGAATGTAATGAAATAACTATGTGCAAGATTTACTTAATATCTTACCTTTGTTGCTAGGTATTTATTATCAGATGCTTTAGTTAAAAAGTTATTGATATCTTCGCCAGAAAAAGTTTTCGCTTTTTAGGCTAAAAACCTTATAATTTTCGTTTTAGTAATGCTCGTAATCTTCTAAATTTATATCTTGATGTAAGGTGATCGTACTTCTAAGCATTGAATAATAGGGTCCATAGTGTTGAAGATTTATATTTTGTGAATAATTCAGTGAAGTATACTAACAAAGTCGATTCAGAAAATGAAGTGGTTTTCTTTTCCTTTTGCCACTTCAAAAAATATTCATAGGCCATACTATATACTTTCCTTGACTTTTCCGGCAATAAATTTAATGAGGCAACTTCAGCAGCTTCTCTAATTTCTGGCGGTGTTAAAGAAAAGTCATTTTCATTTTCTATATCCATTTTTAGTTCGTTTTTTAACACAATTTAACACAAAATATCAAAACACTGAGAAATCTATGCACACAAACAATAATGTAGACAGGTTTGAGTCAAATTTGTTTTGTTTTAAAAGCTACTTAGATTTATGAAATGTTTCGAAAAACATGGTATGTTAAGAAACAGATATACGACACGCACAAACGAAGTCGCTGATGGCTTAGTGTAGATGCTTCTTCCCTTCTAACCGCGGGTTCCGGGTTCGAATCTGGTCTAGGAAAATTCACTTTTTTAATTTTTTTTTATATGTACAGCACTGAATTGAAAATATTTAGTGGTTTACACGATAAAATTTTAAAAACCGATTGTTTGTAGCAGAACAATATAATATTATAGCTAAATCAAGGAAGCATCTGACAGTAGTGATTAATGACTCATTAATCACTGCCGTGATTAATGGGTATTAATAAGGTCGAGCAAACAGACGTATAATGGGTACATTATACAATAGTCGTGGATAAACTATTTTATGTTGTACTTACCTGTTATTTACGAGTTTGCATTTGATTCATGTTTCATAACCTAAAAGACATGTCAGTTATATGTGTTTTTGTCTAATACTGACTCTAGTTTATAATAATTTTGCATAATTATTATTAAAAATGTCGAAACAAAAGCGTCTTCAAAAAACAACAAAATTGTAAAACCAGTATTTGCTAAAAATGGTCTTAATTCCTCAATAACATGCACGTTATATCTTAACAGTTAACGTTAACAACCCTGATAATAATAATGCAGAATTATGATAAGTACCCGACTCAATAGACAAAAACACATACAACTCTTTCTTCTTTTAGGTTATGAAACATGAAACAAATACAACGTAGAGTGCAAATAACAGGTACCTACGTACAACGTAAAATAGCGGCCGTTTACGACTTGTTATACAAACGTTATTTCTAACATAACGTTTTAAAATGGGATACATACTCGGCCTGATTGTGTGTGTATGTTATTGTTATCATTATGTTATTACTAATACAATTCAAACTACAAGTCTACAAGTATTAATAAATAAATTTCCACGTTTTACATAGACAAGAATGCGTAAAAATATCGAGCTTTTACAAAATTTAATCAACAAAAATATTAATCCTCATTAATATTTACCTTTTTGAAATTAACAATAGATATTGAGCTTACAATAATTCAAAGAAACACACGTTTACTAACGCACGCGCATTGACAATAGCGAACGAAATAATCTATCTTTGTCATAGGCATACTATGTCCACGACTTTGGTACCATGGTGCGACAAAGCGAACGTGATTTTTTTGTCTTTGTCTTGGCAGTGTCGTAGGAGCTAAATAAAATTTAGAAGATAAAAAGGTAAATAAATTTGCAGCCGTCTAAGAAACCAACGTAAAAAAAAATTCGAAGGCAACTTTTCATTATTTTAAATAATCAATCGAATAGTATAGAAAAAACATTGTTTTAGTTTTGTTAAATCATTAAAATTAATGATTAAAAATTTGATTTTGTTATAACTTTCTTATTAAAAATTAAAAAGTATATCTATTTCTCTGAAAAGAAAAGTTACATTATTTAGAGCAGATTGAAAAAAAAAATACAAAATTCATTAATTTTTCTGTTTGTTATGATTTTTTTAAATTTCTGAAATCTTCCCTTAACTTCTAGCCTCCCTAACTCTGTTTAATTTTAATAGTACAAGAAAAAGTCAAGAGGCGATTTTTATGTAGAATTGTATGCTTTATAACTTTTTTTCTAGCCCTTACCCTTTTTGAGTTATCTTGAAAACCCCCTTTGTTTTATCTTTTTTCACCCTTGGCCGGGGGTTGAACAAAAAATTACTCTCACTTATTGTTATAATATACTTTAAACTAACTCATATCAGAAATTCAGCCAAGTTGACCAAAATTTCGATTTAAAGGCTTTTTAATTATTGGACTATTAGGAGAGAATCTAATTCGGACAATATTTAACGAAATATTGGATTTTATTGTTTATTTTTGGCTTAATACTACAGTAAAATTGGGTTGCATAGAGCGGATTTCGGCGCGTAAGATTTCCATTTGAAACTTTGACTTCAGGAATTAATTTTTATAATGCGTCAGGGTGTACGTTCACGTTTAAAACCTATTTAACAAAAAATAAGTAGATTCGTTTTGTATTTGCTGTTATTTTTCTGTTTATTTTGTCATGATAAAATTTGATTATATTATCTCCAGTTTTTTTATTTATAAATTTTTAAGGTTGGCGATAAAATTTTGTACGCACCACATCAATAACTCGCCTGTTACTCGCCTCGCTTGCTTGGCTCGTTTGGCTCGCTCGGTTTATAACTTCAGACTCGTTAAGTAATGAATGACATTAGTGACGGGGTACATAAATAACATTATTATTCTATATTTGACAGATATGGGTCTATTCTTTTGTTATCAAGGTACAAGGCATGAGTCATTTTATGAATTTTGCTCATATCTCCGAAAAGTAACCGACATATCTTTATGAAACTTAGTAGGTGTATGTTTTGAGAATCTATGAACTGCCTGGTCGATCAGTATAAATAAATTATACAAGGCGTTTGTTGTGCGACTAACCACAAATATTTTACATCACCACTTTTTTTCTGCCATATCGCATGCTGAAGACATAGTACGTGTTAATTTTTTAGATATCCTATATAAATATTTAAAATATAATACTTACTTCATCTTCGCAATTTAGTAATGGCGGTGCTAATGTTACAAATTCTGGTTTATAAATTTTGTTTACTGGAGCATTATCACCACTAGCAAGTTTTTTTATGATAATATCGTCTGTTCCAAAATTCTGAGAATAACTAAAACAAAAAATAATTGTATTTAACACAGGGTGTAACTTTAAGTGGGGGTCAGTTTTTTACGTGCAATAGTGAATCTGAAATTCTTTTTTTTTAATCAAATCAATACTCGAGTTATAATTAGTTCTTTAAACTGCGCTTTAATTATTGTCTACGCCGCCACTGAAAAGAGTAAACCAGCGCTCCCGGAATTTATGAAGTTATATTCCTCACTGCCGGCGCGGCGTTGCCAGTTGCTTTTATACCAACTACATTGTGCGAAGTTATAAAATAATTTAACAAATCAGATTGTTTTTGTATAATTTAATGACTTGTCATTTAAAATCCATCACATTGTTTTGATATCATTGTGACAGAAAAGCCGAACCTGTAAAAAAACTAGTTTTTTTTTAAATAAAGATTTACATTTATTAAATATTTACTAATACTGGTACGTAAATACGCTACTAATTGTAAATATATTTTTTTAATCAACTCCTACACAGCGAAACTAATGAAAAATAATTGAGTGAAAACTGTTTTTCCAAACTACCCTTTTTTTCTCTGAAAAAAATTTCAAAATTTTTTTGTCGGGTTATTAGAATTGCATGATAACCGTAGTTCCTAAAAAATTTCGACCGAAAGATCTAAAAACTATAATCTTAGCTTCAAAATGCTTTTTTCTAGTTCCCGATACGACCATTTTTCGCCTAAATACAGTGTCAAAAAATAAAAAAATTCGGAAAATAGTTTTGGCCCTTTAATTTTTTATATTAGTTTATATTAACGGGTTTTAAAATAGATTCGAAATCAGCATAAACTACAAAAGGTACATTCATCTATTTTTCGAAACTTCTATATTTTAATATATTTTCAGGGACACTTTTACCAAGTTTACCTATTCGAGGTTTATTGGTGGGTGCAGTTATGCAGGCATGACTGCAATCATTACTTTGGCAGCAGTTATCTTTCGCTAGCAAAATAAGATATACAACCATCACAGAAAATTTTTTATGATTCTCATAAGAAATTTGACTTGTAACCAGACTTGAAAAGTTTTTTTTATCCAACAAAATACGCAATAATCGTCAAATATCTCTCTCCTCTAATTGAATTTACACAAAACAAACTTATTAAATGTATACAGGGTGTCTCATAATTAGCTGCCAACCCTGAACAGGCCGATTCTATGATCAAAACTAAGTAAAAAAGTTCATATGAACATGGGCCCGGAAATGCTTCCTAAGGGCACAGGGACCCATTGAAGAGGGAGGAATGGAAATCATTTTTTTGCAATATCTCTCAATCGCGTTGTGATAAATGAATGAAATTTGGTATACACAGCTAAATTTTGATGAGCAATTTGATGGACTAATCCATTTATTTCCACAAGGTCCATTGGGGTGGGTACGGGGGGGCCCTTGGTACTTTGCGTGTGTAACTTTTTCATCTTTGACTTTTTAACAAATTGGACAGCAAATTCCGTTTTCCCGAACTGTTTTACGTTAAAAAGGTACTCTTGTTTCAAATCGTTATCTTTAACGGTTTCTGAGAAAATCGCTCTTGAATTAATCCCACTTTGGTCAATTTCATAGTAATTTAAACAAAAAATAATAATAATAATTTAATACGTAATCAGTAATACACATTATTGATGTAGAACAATTATGATATGATGATTTGTTTATGGCTTTTGCGATGGTAATGCTGCGCGGCAGAACGCGAGTACGGCAGAAGGTTTCCAAACAGAAGGCTGACATCAAGGAGGACATTCCTCACTGTATTCCGCAATTTAGCTGCAACCGTCACTTTTCGAAGGGATCATAAGATGGAAACTTAATTTTGATAACAGACAACAAGCTATTTTAAAAACTGTTCAAAAAACCCTCCACCTTCTCTGATACAAAGTCTTGCCCTACGTGTAACACTTCTCGAAGCTATTAAGATGCTAAAACGGTTTTGACGAATTTCATTGGCTGCATCATTGATACGCTGCAGCAATTCCTCACGGGTATCGACTTCGGTGGCGTAAACTTTTTGATTTAGATATCCCCAGAAAAAGAAGTCCAGCGGGGTTAGGTCGGGAGAACGCGGCGGCCAAGCTACCGGTCCGTGCCTCCCTATCCACCGTCCAGCGAAATTTTCGTTTAGGAAATTTAGAACATTGCGACCACTATGTGCCGGGGCTCCATCGTGTTGAAAAAACATGTTACGTCGTAAATTTAGAGGCAGATCATCGAGAATTTGGGGAAGATTTTCTTGAAGTAAGTTTAAATAAAGATTTGAATTGAGACGTTGTGGAATTTCAATAGGTCCAATCAGAGTGTCGTGAATTATTCCCGCCCATAAATTTATGGAAAACCGTTGCTGGAAGTTTGTTCTCCGAACAACATGTGGGTTCTCTTCTTCCCAATAATGAGAATTATGAAAATTTAATTTTCCATTTCGGGTAAAAGTAGCTTCGTCACACCACAAAATTTTGGAAGCTTGCTCGTTGTCCAGCGACAAAATCCAGCGACAAAATTGCATACGTGGCGCAAAATCTTCTGGTATCAAGCCATGTACACGTCGATAGTGATAGGCATGTAGACCTTGTCGCTTTAATATTCTTCCAACCTGAAATGTTAGTAGCACATCTAATCAATTCTGTTAAGGAAATCTTTAAGATATGTAGTACCGTTGGCCGAGGAACATTTATTTGCCTTGAAATGTTCCGTATGCTAGTCGTAGGATCTTGTTCAATAGCGTCAAGGACCTCCGCTTCCCTATTAATCCTGGGACGTCCTTGACCCGGTGCCTTTCGAAAAGTGGCGGTTGCAGCTAAGTTGCGGAATACCGTAGGGAATGTCCTCCTTGATGGCAGCCTTCGGTTTGGAAACCTTCTCCCGTACTCGCGTTCTGCCGCTGCAGCATTACCATCGCAAAAGCCATAAATAAATATCATATCAACTAACTCTTGTCCCGTAAACTCTTCCATTTTTTTCGCTTAGAACTATTAAATTGGCAATCGGGTTGACAATACTTTGACATAAGAATACCTTGATAATTTTGTTTAAATTACTATGAAATTGACCAAAGTGGGATTAATTCAAGAGCGATTTTCTCAGAAACCGTTAAAGATAACGATTTGAAACAAGAGTACCTTTTTAACGTAAAACAGTTCGGGAAAACGGAATTTGCTGTCCAATTTGTTAAAAAGTCAAAGATGAAAAAGTTACACACGCAAAGTACCAAGGGCCCCCCCGTACCCACCCCAATGGACCTTGTGGAAATAAATGGATTAGTCCATCAAATTGCTCATCAAAATTTAGCTGTGTATACCAAATTTCATTCATTTATCACAACGCGATTGAGAGATATTGCAAAAAAATGATTTCCATTCCTCCCTCTTCAATGGGTCCCTGTGCCCTTAGGAAGCATTTCCGGACCCATGTTCATATGAACTTTTTTACTTAGTTTTGATCATAGAATCGGCCTGTTCAGGGTTGGCAGCTAATTATGAGACACCCTGTATATCACATATTCAAAACAATATCAATATATGCTGCAACCGTTCAATGTTAATGCAATTATAAATAATTTGATTATGAAAAATCTTAATGTATTAAATAAGTATTCTATTACATCTCTTCAATGATCAATATCACTATTCAATTACGATATGTAATTGCAGACTTGCGAGACAATGCGAGAATGTATGACGTCACCTGATATGAAGTGTATTAGAAACGGTCGCCGCGCAGGTTCTATGAAGCGACGTGTTAAAAATGGCCACCGATTCTGGACCTTCTCTGTATAGAATCAGCGCTGGCACTGTGAAAAAATGTGGCGGCGTTTTTGAACCGGTGAATAATCACTACTGACAATTATTGTCATTCAAATAGAAAAAAAATAATATCCCAAAAGCGAACTAAGTCGCAATGATTGAAGCAATTTCATTTCGAATCTGAAACCTTTGGGATTAACCTTGATATATAAAAAATCAAATATTGCTGGAACTAAATGAAGCACTAAAAACCATTAGCGAAGCACTAACAATATTATTTTTTTACTTTCTTTTTCGACAAAAAAATTTACAGTGGATATTTAGTAGAAAATCAATATTTCAATACATATTCTACTACCTACTTAATCTTTAAATTGTAGAAAAGTTAGATTGAAGTAAATAAAGACATGTACAAAGTAGGTATACGATTTCTATTTAAAATTAAAACCATTTAAAAGCTATAATAAAAAAGTATTATTTCACATTATCACATTCAGAGATAACATTACCTCAATAGGCTTCGACTTTAAACTTCTTTTATAATATAGGTAAGTTGTTCTCAGAGATATATAGTGGGAAGAATTCTCTTACAACCTGCGCGTGCGGCTAATAACAATGGTCGCCATTTTGAACATAATGGTTGCCAACAAAGATAAATTTTAGGGAAATTTAAATAGGAACAGGGAGAGGCAAATTTGAAATACAATACCAAAAATAAATATTCAAATTATATGAGCAACATTTTTTATTTTAATAGATTTTTTTTCAGAAATTGGTAAATATCTAAAAACAATAGGGTATTTTCACATTTTTTTTTTTACTTAAAAAATAGAAAGTACTTAAGCCATATATAACTAATGAAAACTTTTTTTGTTTAAAAAAAATCGCTATAATAGTTTTAAAACAATTATAAATTTAAGTAAAATATTTGGCAGGAAAAATGCCTAATCGAGTACGACTGGTTGCCTAGACTATTGTGACGTAGGAACTCATATCAACAAAGCCAAGTACAAGTACCTGTTGAGGTTATTGTATTTACTCCTGTTTTTATTGAGATTTTGCCAAGTTTATTTACTTTTTTTTAAATAATAATTATATAATACAAAAAGTAGGACATGTATGAATCACAAAATAAGTGGTGTTTTGTGCCCGGATGTAAAAATACTTCAATAAGTGCCCCTAATAAAACATTTATAAGTGTACCGCAGAATTCTTCACGCAAAGTTAAATGGTTTAAAGCAGCCAGGCGAGATGTTCCTAAATCAAAATCAACATTTTTTTGTTGCGAGGATCATTTTAACGTAAGTAAATATCAATTATGTACCTTAAGGACAATGTTCTAAATTTTGAGGTTAATTTGTATTAACAAACTTTTTTTATTGCTTTAAAATTTAAAAGTAAATATTTTAATGATATATTATTTAAATATGTATAATCTTATATATTATTTTATACTTGGTTTACTTATTATTGTTTTTTTTAGCCTCAAGAAGATATGGAAAATTTTGTTCGCTATAAACTTATTGGAGGAAAAGTTTTATTAAAACAGGACGTGGTTCCACATATATTTGATTGCCAACAAGACAGAAAAAGAGCTGCATCTGCACCACAGCGAACTGTTGTTTTAAAATGACAAAGAAAACAGTTAGTAGAAGAAGCTATAACCTAGAGAATAAGAGAAACAAATGTTGAAGATTTTTTACCAACAGTAATGGATTTTGATGGGCCCAGTACAAGCTCAGGTCAAGCCAGGTTAGAAAGGGATGAATATATTGTGGAAAATACAAAAGCAATTGGGAAGGCTAAAAGTGTGGATATACAGGCGAAACCACATGTTCTGTCATTCTTTATAAATTCGGTAACCATAAAAATATAAACACATGGCAAATTGTTCGTCGACGCTTTAACAAAACTCTGAGAAGCCATTTCTCGTTTTGCGAATGTACAACACAATCACTGATAATCACAAAACACCTGATAAGCTTTTAAGAATAATCGTAATAATAATAATTCTCAAATCAAAACTTAATACAAGGCAGGTATATACCTGTCATATGACTTGACATAGACCATCCGCCATTTATATGAGTAGTGACGTAATCAATGTCACAACCAATGAGATGATGTTTTACAAATCGTTTTGAAATTTGAATTTTATATAGGTTTTTATTATTAAATATTTAGTAAATTCTCATGAAATAGGTAACTTAAACTCTTTTAGGTGTTTATGTACATGTTATACTTTGTATTAAAATACATTTCTAGACAAAGTTTTGTATATAGAAAACACCCTATTCTATTCTGAAATATAAAGATAAACTAGTACAAACAAATAATAATGATTTTACATATTTTATTCATTGATGATTAAATATTAACTTAGTTGTTTCCGTATTTGATGTCCCTGAATTTTTTCAGTATATTTTTGCCTAAATTAAAAAATCTTATACGCGTATATGCAGAAACAACACTCTTCGTATCTTGACTAGATGACAATTCACTAAAATAATAATATAGACTGCCAGGGAAAATAATTAATATTTATTTAAAAAAGTATCAACAAAAAAATAAAATTACCAAAGGTTCCGGTTAAGCTTAGAACGCTCTGACGTATCATCTGATGATGATATCAATGGAGCATTTTTTGTATGGTATGTAATATTTCAACTGAACTTGTGGATGGAGAATCGGCTTTATTAGTTAAATAGACTTCTAAATTTGGAACTGCATCAGACTTTAGGCGAACTTGACTTCCAGTTTTCACGAAATATGTTACTTTAAAGAGACATGAACAAACAAATTTATTCTCTGACCATTTAAATTCGTGATCAAGTCTCAGACTTTCTACCCATTTTATAAACATATCACCCCTTGGAAAGCTATAACATAATTTAAACAGTTGTTGCAAGAAATAAATTCATAAAACCACTCATACCGATGAAATGTAATTCCTTTTGGTTTAAAGCTCCTTATATTAAAAAGCACCCTCTCACAGCACACGACATAACAAAAACAATAAACGATAAATGTTTTCTTTAGTGTAGAAACGATGTATTGAATATTTAAAAAACGTCCACAGCGCAATTTGCCGCCCCAGGCGTAAATTATACGTTTATAAACAAATAATGTAGGAATAGTGTTCACCCGCCAAAATTAAGTTTATATAAACATCACGTATGAACGATAAGGCGTCACGGCTGAGAGAGGCAATAGAGAGGCAATGAAAAAGCGCGAGAACAGTTAGTGAATTCTTAGCATTAGTTGGCATAAGATGTGTTTTCTGTACAATTAAGTAATATATGTATATCAGTTTATCTACCTTTTATTAATTGGAGAATTCCAATTATCCTACAAAGTCAGAAGTGGGATTGTTTATTGTTTGTGTAAACTCACGTGCCAGTAAATATAGTGCCTGACAATGAGTACACCTGAACCACAGCCGTCTACATCGAGAAAGCGCTCGTTCGAGGACAGCACTACGATGTGATGTTAGTGACGAGTGATTGATTGATGCTGTTATAGGGGGGATTAAAGACGAAAATGTAGCACGTACTTTAAGTTCAATGCAGTTTGTTGATACAGATGATATGTATTCCAGAATACGCGCAATGGGACAAGTGCCACATCTATTGACACAAAAGCGTGGAATTGAATCTACGCAACAAGGTAATGTAACAGGTCAATCACCGGGACGCTTACAGAGATCGCCAGGGAACAGAAATTTTCCCAGTTACTTGTTTCAATTGTAAGCAAGCAGGACATAAAGCTGGAAATTGTCCAAGGCCACGTTTGCAATGTAAGAAATGTCACAGGCTAGGGTATTTGGCTGAAAAGTGCTGAAAGAAATTTATAGAAAATACAAACGAAGTAGATGTAACTGCAGTAGATAAAGAGCCAATAAAAAATATGTTTATTGTGTCAGCAAGAATCAATAAAGTAAAAGTGAAGTGTCTAATTGATTCAGGTAGTTCAAGTAGACTATCGGTGGCACAAAAACTAAATTTGAATTTAGTCCGCGGAACAAAAAACATAATACGCAGCTTCATGGGAACAACCACGATAAGTGATACAAAAGCCAATGTAAATATCCATGTAATGGACGTGGCAGCTACAATGTGTAATTATCATGAATGACGAGGAACTTCTGCATGATGTTATAATAGGGCGAGACTTTTTGGATCAGAAACACGTTTTACTCGTAAAACGACGAGATTGTGTAATTTTGCGTGCGTTGCCGGACTTAAAGCACAAGGTCTCTCAGGAGATCATCAGTGTTTGTGCTAGTGATGTTCTTAAAACGAATGATATAGTGTTCGGTGACATCAAAGATGACGATAAGACTGAGTGCATTAAGTTACTTAACAAATTTGCAGACTGTGTAGCATTTTCAACGAGTAGTCTAGGCAAAACAAACGCAATAACTATCAACATAAAATGTGTAACAGATGAACCTATTGTATATCGACCATATCGCATGCCAGTCAGAAAAGGCAATTTTGCGTGAAATGATGAAAGTGTTGCTAAACAATGAAATTATTCGTGAGTCATGCTCCCCTTATGCTAGCCCAATAATGTTAGTTAAGAAAAAGACTGGTGATCATCGATTAGTTGTTGACTATAGACGTTTAAATGCAGGAGTTGCGTACTCCACTTCAAATGAATTGTGAAGCGTTGCGTACGCTTACAGTACAAGAAATGTAGGAGGTGCGTACTGCACTTCAAACGAAAATGAGAAGCGTTGCGTACGCTTGCAGTATAAGTAACGTAGGAGTTGTGTACTCCACTTCAAATGAAATATGCAGTACAAGTAATGCACTTCAAATGAAAATATGAAGCGTTGCATACGCTTATAGTACACGAACTGATGCAAACATTTAAATGTAAAGCAATAAAAGGAGATGCGTACTAATATTTCAAACAGAATATTATACTTAAACGTTTTATGGAGCTGAGCACTTCTTAATATTGACCTGCTAAAGACGCAAATCGCTACATTTTGGAGCTGCGGCCTTTTCCTCAAATGTTAACTTCAAATATATATCAAATGTAGTGTTGCGTACACTCAGTACAAACGTTTTGTAATGTTGAGCATTCTTTGAAACTGACCAGTTCAATACGCTGATTGTTATGATAGTATACTGAAGGTTGCGGTCTTCGTCGTTCAAATATTTATTTACGACATCTGAGGACAGACGGGATTAGGTTTATATAAACATCACGTATGAACGATAAGGCGACACGGCTCTTATCCTACAATAGTAATAAATAATTCACGAAATATAACCTTGCTCACTCCTCAAAAATCAAAACAAAACAAAATTCATGTTCAAAATGACGGCATTGGTAGTGTCCCTCAAAAATGGGATGCGCAGAAGTCAATGAGCCTTCTCCCTACTCTATATCTCTGGTTGTTCTAAATGATCTTACTTTGACCCAAAAATTTGTGGCCGACTATCTTTTTAACCTTTATACCTACAGGATACAAATTTTATGGTTATTAAATATAATTAACATGCACTTCCTACCTGTTTGAAGTTTTTTCCGGGATGGATAATATGACTGGAATTCCAGTTTTATAAGTCTGGGGCAATTCAGATTGCTTCTCAGCTACACTTAACTGGATTAACGAAAAATCAATGTTTGTATGAGGCGAAGTATCAGAATTTAAAATCTGTAAAGCTGTTTTTTTCATAAGCTAGAAAAAGTTAAAGTATAACAGTAAATGTTTATAAAAAGTAAACTATTTTTTTATATCATTAAATAGGTAAAGTAGTGTAGAATGTAATATATATCAACTTTCCACTATAAAAATAATTGAAGTCATATTCATTTGGATTTTATTTAGAAAAAATTGAAAATTGCCGTTTTGGAAAATCTGCTTTTTATGAAATGTGCAGTAGAGTAGTTTCCTTTTTTTAACCAATAATTCTTGAGAAAATAACTTTATTTTTTTTTATGAACGCCAGTTTGGATTTTATCTAATTTTAAATGAACGTAATTTTCTGATTATTATTCATCAACCAATACATGACTGATTGATTCCACCTCAATCGGAACAGTTCCGCAGACAAAATTTGCTACATTCGAAAAAAGTGTGTATGGTCTCAAAATGTATGTATCTGTGTGTTTTCAAAAGCAACGTGGCCTCTGAAAAATATTCAACATGATGGATCCAATGTGACGCCTGAAAGATACGTTTGTAATGGAATAATAAATAAAATTAACAATTATTGAATCCGAATTTAAAGTCAGAATTCCCGGATCAGTTCCTGTGTTGCTCCTAACATAAAGACACATAGAGTGACTTTCTTTTTAATCGACTGTGTAAGAAGCTGATTTAAAACCAAAATAAGTAATAACTCAAAAATTGGTCATTTTACTAATAAAAAAGATATTTTTCTATGATATACAATTGGGAATCAAACGACCTTCTAAAATTTACAATATTTTCAGTGGAGTCGTAATTCTGACGTTACTGACACTGTCGCCCAGTATTTCTGCTACAGTTAATTTTTTCCTTGACTTATATTAGTTGTCGCCACCTCGAGTTTCATTAGTAAAAGTCAAACATTTTCCATGACATTTGCATTTTAAAAAAAATATGTTTTTTAAAAACTAAACACCTTGTAACTTGCACATAAAGCAACTATGTACTGAAGTGAATATTCAATTAATATATTTTGAACTCAATATTATCAAAGTACCATTTATGCTCCTTCATCTAAATATAGCCTGTACAGAATAAACAAAAAAATTATAGGCATCCATTCCCAAAATAATAATGCTCGATTGCATTTGTAACAAAATAAATTATATACTCACTCCATCTTTAGGTATATCCGATAGTAACTGAGTAACAAAATGCTTTTCAGGAGGTGTCAGTCTTGGTAATTGACCTGGATATTCTAATTTTGGAGCCCCTACATTACTTTGATGTTCAGGAGGATACTGAAAAATAATTATTAATATAATTTCAAGTTTAAATTTAGGTGCTGATATTTAAAATACGATGGTTTTCTGGGTTGTTATGCCGTGACCTATGTCGCCGTCGCACCAGTTATATAATTACATTGCACTTCCTTAACCTAGGAATCTTTGATCTGCTCTTACTGTTGTTAGGCCAGGCTAAGGCGGACTCCCCTGATGTTAATTTTGGTTCTTGTTGAGAGAACCGAAACGAATATCAGAATAATCGAGAACTGTTCTGATAGCGGATCTCTTTCCACACAGCCTAGCCCGAGAACAACAAGGGCTGATCAAAGATTCCTAGCTAAGAGCTCAAACTATGTAGGTACTCTATGTAATGAAGACAATATTATTATTATTATTATTATTATTATTATTATTATTATTATTATTATTATTATTATTATTATTATTATTATTATTATTATTATTATTAAGAAAGTACAAGGTAATTCTGTAATTGGTAGCAACCAGGTACATAGGCCACAGCATTACAACCCGGAAAACCATCATACTAAATTTAGGTTTTAGTAGTTTATTTAAATACATTTAAAATGGCTTTTCAGTTTAAGTTGGGTGTATTTCAGTCACCACAGTTAGACAAATTCAGATAAGAATTGGATATAAGAGAGTTTATACTTTATAGAAATGTATAACATAACATAAAGCAAGTACATAATACATTATATATTTTTCAGTACTTGAATAGAGGTTGAATTTGTCTATACTTTTTTTCAAAATTGAAATTGATCTACAAATAAAGAAGTAAACTACATCTGTACAATATCAAAATTGTCCAAGAATTTTGGCGGTTTCAAATGTTTTCTTACAAAATAACTCATAGCAAGCTTAGTGGATAACTTGACAAGTACGTTATGACGTACCCGACGCCCCCGGTGGTCTACCAACTCTAAACGATAACTAATTTGAAATTTGAATTATAATTTACAATATTTATATGGCCGATTGCACCAACGGTTTTAAGGCATCCTTACGGCTAAGCAACCCATAAAATCAACATTTTGCTTGCAACATTAAGGAATGCTTATAGTATCCTTAAGCTTTCTTTTACCAAGGCTTCGTTAGCGACCACTTAAAGTATTCTTGTTTAAGTTGTTAGGTTATGTTTCATTATTCATTTTTACAATTAGGAATCAACTTTTTAATTGGTTCAGGATGACAATATAGTTAATTATAAATAGTGATAATGGAAAACCTAGAATTAGATGATGAACTAGATTTCATTGGAGATGATTTGGAACTTGTAGAAATAATTGAAGCAGGATTACCTAGGAAAATTTATGATCGTTCAAATTATTTTGAAGAAATGGATCCTATGGGATTTTTTAGAAGGTTTAGGTTAACTAAGGAAACTTTAATAAATGTTTTGCCTCAGATAGAAGACCAGCTAGAATATCCACATAATAGGTAGTGTACTAAAGTAGATACTGCGCTGGAAACATTTTGGCTCCTAATTTATCATAATAGAAATTAATGAATGAAGTGAATTTGTAACGTACTTCGCTGGGTTTCGGTTTTAGTGGTGACGGTTAGTAACGTTACTTGTGGCCGCCCCCGGTATACTACCAACTCTAAATGGAATTTTAATTCACAATTGCGAATTCTAATTTACTAGATTTATTGACGTCACTGACGTCCCTATTTGGACGTCTAATTTTATGACGACCCTTGACTACTAGTTTATCGGCAGCGGTGGTTGGCAGCCGGCGGTGGCGAGTGACGTCAGAGAAACGTACTCCGGATTAAATCTTTCTGTGCGGATTGTTTCGGGCGCCAGTTTTCCTATCTTTTACGTGGGGGAAACTCCACGTGAAACCTACCCTCGGTTTAGAGTAAGTACTCGGGATAGCTGCAGTGAAGAAAGTTTAATTCCAGGGGTCTGTTATTTCTCTTAATTTTAATCAACGTAGTTCTCTGTGTAGTGTTATTTTACTTTTAAAATAAACGGTCTTATCAGTGTAGATCACAAAAAAATAAGAAAACTCTTTTTTACTGATCGGAATTTTATCAAACTTGTCGGCGTTAAGAATGAATACAAACTGGAATTATATTTATACTAGGTTTATTGTCTATTAATAAGGCCTATTGAAACAAACAAACAAAAGTAAAATAGATTCTAATTACAATTATTATCAAAATGGGTTAGAGCAATTATTATTACGACGGATTTAAAATGCCGATGCGGTTTTTCGGTGCTGTAAATAAATACCAAATTAGCACATAGTCAAAGATCAGGACACAAAATCGGTACGGTAGAAAAGCGGAGTATTTGGCGTTTAGTTTATTTAATAAACGGTCTAATACTTTAAGAAGCGGTACGCCAAAATAATATTCGGTTTCAAATTTCGGTCGGTGCTAGATAGGGAAAAATAAAGTTAATAAATTAGAGCAATAAATAATCAATAAATAAATTGTCCCCAATGGTTCTGAAACAGAAAAATGATTACGGGTTACTCTAATTCTACAAATAAATATCGGCGGCAGTTTCTAGCAAAGCGACGGAAATTAAGCGAAAATGCGACCAGCTAGGAGAAAAAGCGGTTTACAACGGGCATAAATATAAGCAAACGGTAATCAGGAAAATGATGTTGTTGGTGAACAGGAGGCAAAGACTGGGCGAGGTGCGAGTTCAAATGCGGGGCGGCCGACAGATTTCTCCCAGAAGCGGTGGAGCACCCAGCCAAACTTCGAGGGTCTATCCGTCGCTGCACAGCCGACACACAACGTCTTCTACTGGCGGTGGAGCACCCAGCCGAACCAGCAGTTTCGGTTATTGTGCCTTACAGCGTTTATCAAGCTTAGGCGGTGGAGCACCCAGCCAAACCAGCAGTTTCAGTAAAGGGGCTCACAGCGTTTGTCGAACGAGGGCGGTGGAGCACCCAGCCAAACCGTCGCCGATAACGCTGCTACCGTACGAGCCTGCACTCAACGTCTTCTGCTGGCGGTGGAGCACCCAGCCAATCCAGCAGTTCGGTTGACGTGACGGACAACGTTCGTTGAATGAGGGCGGTGGAGCACCCAGCCAAACCCTCGCCGACAACGCTGTGGTCGTACAGTCTTGCCAGAGTTCAAAACGGCCAGACTTATACCATAGCAGGCAAGTGAAAATAAGAAAATACAATTTGCTTACTTATTCCGGACGGTTGCTTCTGGCGGCTAACTCCTTGGGTCGGGTGGCGGTCTCTGATCGGTTTTCAGGTCCTCGGGGTGGTCCTCAGGCTGGTGTTGGAGTTCTTCGAGTTCTGGCAGCGAACTGAGGATTTTAGTCCAGGATCGTTGGTTTTATTGCTTCAATCCCCCATTGACTAGGCAGGAGTCGTGGTGGGATTATGCGCGCGGCCCTCGACAAAGTGGGGCAAACGGACGGTTTGGCTCGACTCGCGGTTAATTGCTCTCACCCAATTAACTAATTAAATAAATAACTGGCCAATGGCCTTGCATAAAACTTGAAATTAATACCGGTTCATTACAAATTAATCAAATTTCATATTCTAGAAATAACAGTGTTTCACCTATGAACCAGGTCTTGTGCTGTCTTCGGTATTATGCCAGTGCAGGTCATCTTAGACAGGTAGCCGACTTTATGGGAATGGACATAAGTACAGCTTGTAGAATTGTTAGTAAAGTGTCAGGAATAATAGCAAGTTTATTTCCTCGTTACGTTAAAATGCCTGAACAAAACAAGATTATACAGGAACAAAATAAATTGTATGACATTGCTCGCTTTCCCCGTGTGATAGGAGTTGTTGATGGCACTCACATCAGAATACAATCTCCTGGTATGAATCAAAATAATAAAGATAATTAGTTTAATTTTTGGTAAGAGAGAACTAACACGTAACAGTTGCTTTTGGCATACATCCTGTAATATTTAAAATTGTATATTCCTTAACTAACTTTGCATACTTACACGATCGGAACAATTGTAAAAATGGTTTACACCTATCACTTGTTCCGTCGCAACCAAAAAGCTCTACCGACTGTACAATCAATAAACTATTTTGCTTTTAGGTGATAATGCCGAGGTGTTTGAAAATAGAAAAGGTTATTACTCTTTAAATGTTCAGGTTGTCGGAAATGCAGACCTAAAATTTTTGGATGTGGTGGAAAGATGGCCTGAATCTGCTCACGATGCAACAATATTTGGTCACAGTAATTTAAGAATACGTTTGGAAGCAGGACATTTTCCCAACAGTATCCATGTGTATTTATTTGTAAATTTTTTATTACAGGAGACAGTGGATACCCAACGATAAATTATCTTCTTACTCCTTTAATGAATCCTATAACAAGAGCTGAACAAATGTATAACGAATCATTAGTGCGATCTAGAAATATAATTTGAAAGGATTATAGGAATATAGAAAAGAAGATTTCCTATAGTTGCATATGGAATGAGATTAAACTTAGAAACCACAAAAGCAATAATAATTGCAACAACAGTGCTGCACAATATTGCCAGACAAATGAATGAGCCAGAACCACTACATCCAGAAAATATCAATTTAAATGAGCTAAATTATTTAATAGAAACCGAGAATATTGAAATACCTGTAGTTAGAAATTTGAATGTAAATCATGTCCAACAAGAGATTATTCACTTTTTTGGGGGTTTATGAAGATAAAATTAGATTTTTATAGTTGATAAAATATGTATGTAGACATATGTATGTATTAGGTAAAGTTGTATCATTTGTTATCTTATTGGAATACTCTGTTGGGTAGTGTAAAGTTAAAACAAATAAACAATATTGCAAAAATTCCTACTTGGTCCATTATTTTTTATTTAAATGAACAAGTAACATGTATAAACACTTTTTGTGAAAACTAAATGGCAAAAAAATAAACAAAATTAAAGGTAACAAGTTTGAAAAAATAGTAAACAGTATTTCAAAAGTACTACTTTCACCAGATAGTGATTGATCTTAAAAATCAATATATTTAAAATTGATAAAGATAGCAATATGTAAAAGCCTTATGTTTCCGTGAAATTTGTAACGTCAACTAATGTTTTCAAAAATCTTGTATAACAGCATATCGTACAGTGTCTGGTTGTAAGTTGAACAAGTCCTATACATTTTTTACATATAATAAAAAGTATTTATTATTATTATTTTGTATCGCTGGCAAGCCTATTTGTTGTTTTTTTATCTCAACTTCCAGTTTTTTTTTCGATATCTAATTTAAGAGCCTGAGTTCTGAGATTGTGTTCTACATTTGAATGCTCTATATCCAGTTTGAGTTTTTTCAGTGTGTAACCTGCAATCACATTTTTCTTGTCTGCAAGTACGTTGTATTTTTCAGCTAGCTGGTTTGAGGCCAAACTTTCAGACAACAGTTTCAGTTGGTCTTCTTCTATTAAGTGGCCTCCGAGTTGTATTGCATACATTTTTATTTATATCCAAGTTGATATCATTAGTACCAAGATTATGTGATGGCTAAAAAAAAATTAACATAATTAAAATTCAGATTAAATTGAAACATTTTTTTCAACCATACTGCTACTTACTAGTTCTTCTCTGGGACCACATAAAGGTGTTGATATGGGTCTTAGCAAATCTGACCCTTTTTTCCAATTAGTTTGTTTACGTTCACATACATCAAGTTTTTGTTGGTTCCTCGTATCCTACAACATTTAAATATGTCATACTATATTTTATCAAAATTTTGGTTTCAACAAGAATTCAATGAAAAATACATTTAAGTTTAAAATAGTAGGTAGGCCACTAATGCTTTAGACTAGAGTGTAGTATAATTTTACGCCCTTAAATAAGGACTTAAATGACAAAAAAGAGCTAGTTTGGACAAAAAGTAATATATATTTGCAGTGTATTCATACCTACCTCATTAATTACAATTATATTCTTGCTGTTATTTTTGTTTACATTTTCATTAAGGTCATTTGGATTTTCGAGCTTAAATGTGAAATAGTCGTCATTGGGATTATTACTAGGTGGCAATAATGGTAAGCTGTCAGAACCATATAAGCTGGTACCTCCAACCACAGAAAGGGGATCAACTATAGACAAAATCAATTCCTGGATCGGATCTTTAATACATTTTTTTATTGTTCCACCTCCAGTTAACAAAATTTCTTTTCTGTCTTCTGCTTTTTGCTTTCTGGTTTCCCTTTTCTTATTGTCATATAATTTTTTTAAAGATTCTGTGGTTCGGAGCCGACCCTCAGGACAGGCTGAATTAAATGCATTTGTTATTTTTTTCCAAGCTTGGTTTTTTTCTTGTACCGACACACCATCTGTTTTTTATTTTCTATAATGTATTTGAAATCACTGATAAGGGACATCAATAACATTGTTTCGTTGGGAGTGAAATTGGCACTTCGTTTTTTTCTCTTATTTTGGCTGCAACTTGCCTCATTTTCAGTTTCACTCATCGTGAAATATGTAAGATACTTTTTCCACTTTTTCACAAAATATAGAAAACCGAAAAAACTTGACAAATATTGACAAATATTAACAACAAAAAAGTGGGGTTAATTTTCTCACCAGTGTGCTCAACACGAATTTAAAAAAGATAAGATTTACTAGATTTTTACAGCGTTGCCAAGTGTAACAGATACTTAGCTAAGGAAACCTGAAGAAGTGATGGTGCAACCAAACAATAAATTAAGGACAACTTATCTTTATGAATTCCTCTGGTAATCTTTGCTTAAACTGAAGTTGGTGCAATCGGGCATTATAGGCGTCACTGACGTCTCTGCTCGGGGCGACCCTTGACTACTATTTTATCAGCGGCAGTGTTCGGCAGCCGGTGGCGGTGAGTGACGTCACAGGAACGTACTCCGGATTATATTCTTTTTGTTCGGTTAGTCTCGAGCGCCAGTTTCCCTATCTTTTATGTGGGGGAAACTCCACGTAAACCTTACCCTTGGTTTAGTCAGTACTCGGGCAGCTACAGTGAAGAAAGTTTAATTCCAGGTGTATGTTCTATTTTCTCCATTGTAACAATACCCAAAAGTAGATTTCTGCGTGTAGTGCAAATTCCTTTCGCAAATGAACGAAATTATCAATGTATACCGCAAAGAGATAGTAAGACTTTTTACTGATCGGAATATTATCAATCTTGTATGTGTTTAAAATGAATACAATTGGAAATATATTTTACTAGATTTATTTCTATTACTAAGGCCTACAGAAATTGAAACAATCAAAAATAAAATCAGTTCTATTTATTATTATTATTAACAAATACAAAATAATCACCAACGGTTCTAAAAATAAACAAGAGCCATTTATTTATTACATCCTTACAGACGCTAATTAATAATAAATTTGATATTCTACTCGGTTTATTCGGTGCTGAAAATAAATCCAATATTAGAAATTAGGTTTATTTATTAATAAACAATCTAATACTCAAAAATCGGTAAGTGATAATATATTCGGTTTTAGTTGCGGTTGATGCTAGAAAAATGTTTAACAATGCAGAGTAGTTAATAACCGACATATATACCTGTTCCAAACGGCTCTGAAACATAAAAAAACAATACCTATGGGCTACTCTAACTCTACAAATAAATTTAGTCGGCAGTTTTTAACAAACAATGGAAATTAAGCGGAGTTGAAACCAGCGAAAGAGAAAGCGTAGCAGCACAGTACACAAATAGCATAAATAAGCAAACGGCAACCAGGAAAAGGAATATTTTGGGTTAAAGGGAAGCAAAGTCTATTCGAGACGTACGTACTGTAGTGCGATCGGTCGCAGATTTCTTCTGGAAGCCGTGTTACTCACA
The DNA here is from genome assembly GCF_000390285.2 of Anoplophora glabripennis. Taxonomy (NCBI): domain Eukaryota; kingdom Metazoa; phylum Arthropoda; class Insecta; order Coleoptera; family Cerambycidae; genus Anoplophora; species Anoplophora glabripennis. Next base: position 53,740 of record NW_019416913.1, read on the forward strand.
GCCAACTTTCTGAGTCTATCCGTCGGCACGACCAGCACTTAACATCTTCCACTGGCGGTGTTACTCACCGCCAACTAGCGGTTTCAGTTAATGTGTCCAAACAACGTTCGTCAAAACGAGGGCCATGTTATTCACAGTCAACCCGCCCGTCTGACAACCCCGTCGCCGCACTTAGAGTTCAAACTCGGCAGGACTTATAGCAATACAGGATAAGTAGAAATAGGAAAATACAACTTGCTTACTTATTCCGGATCGCTGTGCCCGACTGCTAACTCCTTCCTGGTCTCCGATGGCGGTTTCAGGTCCCCGAGGTACTCCTCAGGGTGGTGCTGGAGCTCTTTGAGTTCTGGTTGTAAACTGAGGATTTTCGTCCAGGAAACGTAGTTTTGTCGCTTCAATCCTCGCCTGACTAGCAGGAGTCGTGGTGGGATTGTGCGCGCGGTACTCGCCAGAGTAGGGCGGTTTTAATAATTACTGTTAATCAACATCCCGGGTTAAACTAATTAAAGAAAATAAATGACAAAACCCTGCATAAAAATGAAACCTAAAAGTGGTTCATTACAACGTTTAAAAATAAATAACTTTCTTTTACCTTGCTCTAGTAAGCACTATATAGATATATATGCATAATTTCAAAATAATACATACGTATATAAACACATAAAAAATCAATCATTAAACAAACGCACACAGGGTACTGTCAGATTCCGATCCTGGTGAACCGTTAGACTAAAGTAATCAAGTTACCAGAACCTGGCATCGCGCCTCGACCGAGAAAAAATTACAAATTCGTTATTCATTACCTCGAATATTGTGGAGTAGTTTACAAATAATAAACCTAGTAAGATTTGTTTTTCAGTTCGTATCTAACAGCGACGGTGAGATAGTTTTCACGTTTTCCCATTATACCTTGAATTGTGAGAAAGCAGCTTTCATCATGGAAGAATTCATGTAGACCAGGCGGGATCTGTTTCAAAACACCCATGTATGGATGTTTTATATAGTATCGCTATCTTTTGCTTTAATGTCTCTAAAATGATATAACAAAACATAATTTCACTATGCGCACGCTTCAAAACGTGTGCTACACTTATTATTAAACAAATAGTGAAAAAATGGGAAAAAAATCCATTTTTTTTTCTCTTTTTTTCGGCACAGTTCAAAAATAACATAATTATTGCAAATATAGCAAAAACAACAAAAAAAAAGTGGAAAAGTTACAATATTTTTGCGATATTTTTAAAAGTACTTATATTATAGGTAGAATCTTCATAGTAGGCCAAAAAAATCTTTGATATAATAAAACATCACTCCAATTTTCGTTAAAATCGGTCCTATAGTTTTCGAGTAATAATTTTGCAATCCAGATTTTTGAAAAAAAAACGAATTTTTGCAAATTTAACAGAGCCTAAATTAAGACTTCTAGACACTTGAAAATTTTATCACATAAAAAAAGGCACTCAAACCAGGAAAATTTAAATCCGTTAATTAGGAGAGCCGTGATAATTGTTTAAAGATATGCGTAATTTTTGCGCTTATAAACAAATAGAATAATTTTAGAAATTCATTATAATTATTGCTTTTAAAGTACTCGGTAAGACGCTTCTTTACTTTAAAAAAAAAACGTGGTGATTCGTTAATTGGTTCCAGAGTTATAGTCGATCAAAGTTGACCGGCATCTGCATACGAGGTCTGGAAGGCTGTTTTTTTTTTTAAACAAATACCTTTGTCATTCCGAGTACTTTCCGGGAGTAAATTTCTTCTAGTGGTCCGATTTTGATGTTTTTTTTTAAATCGATGTCTCGCGAGCTGAAAAGTCCGAATAGTGCATTTTCAAATGCGAATTATTGTTAATTATCGACCTATTAACATATTGATAATTACTACTTTTTAATTTGCTTTACTTATCTCGTATTTTTCTTTATTCTATTAATGAATATTACTCAAATTTATATAGTTTTTATCCGTACATTGTATTCAATTTGTTTAAACATTCAAAATTTGTTCAAACAATAATTATATAAATTTTTAAAATCAAATTATCCTATCAAAAAAAAATATTATACTACATTTTTATTGAATATAAATTATTCAGAATATTTTACACACGGATGCTGCATTAGGAAAATGTAAGTATTTTTAAAAAATATATAATAAGAACTGTATATTCTCCCGCGTTTGTGAGTACTCAGCTAATTTATATATAATTTCTTAAGAACGGAAATTGAAGTCCCGTTTCATATAACAAAGTACTACAATATTCATATAGATGTCGCTACGGGAAATACGTTTATAGAAAAATAGTACAATTATTTCATTCATTCTAATTCCGGCAAAATACACCTAAATAAAATGAGAAAATGACGGGACGTCATGTGCACGTGCACGATGATGAGTTGTCTGACCTATACGTCCATCCCACTCTCTTACCATCGCATAATTGCACGCGAAAAAAGAAGGGTAATAAAATAATAAAAACTCTAATTTGCAGTCGCCGGTTTTTTGTTCTGAAAATATTTCTATTTTCTATCCTCTACATATTATTATGTATATATTTACATAAAAGGAGGATGGCAAGTGGTTGTACAAATTTATAACATTTGCAACCAACTAAAAGTTTTACATATTTCATATTATATTCTACATTTTAGTACTTATATGGATTCGGACTAGAGCAGGTGCGATTGTAGTTATTTCTTGTGTGGATCTTTGAGATGTTATCTTTTATTATTGCGTTGTTGCTGCGAAATATTTTATTTGATTTTTTAAATGAAAGAAAAAAAACATTAACAGAGTAAGTATTACAATTTGCTAGGCATAGTTGTATTTAGTCAGTTCCTAGCGGGCAGCCGACCAGAGAACACGTGTTCTGTGAAAGTGTAGTGCAAGGAGCAAATTCTACCTGCCTTTATTAAGGCTACCTGGAAAGAATCCCTTTCTTTCCTTTTAATCACCGACCTAATCCCCGGCTTAAGCATAGACGCCGTCGGCATCTTTGTTACAGCACCTGTGNCGTGGTGCGGCAGCGGCGTTGTCTGGCGGCGGGTTGACCGTGCATAACATCGCCCTCGTTTTGACGAACGTTGCGGGGTACCTTGACTGAAACTGCTGGTTGACTGTGCATAACATCGCCGACTAAATTTGAGCATGTATGGTCGGCAAATAAAAGAAATACTTTTCATTTATTTAATGTAGTTAACAGTATCTGAATTTAACATACAAAAAAACCACCTGTGGCCTATCTTTTTCTAGAGAAATCGGAGCAGTACCTCCTGTAGCACGCCACTGGTTAATGCCGCGAGGTTAATATTACTTTAACTATACTTATTTTTTGTCAACTAATCTATTCCTACAGTTTCTGTATTTAAAGTGACATGTATGTATGTATGTATGTATGTATGTATGTATGTATGTATGTATGTATGTATGTATGTATGTATGTATGTATGTATGTATGTATAAACCGATGAAACGAGTTTTTCAGTTAGATTGATTTTAAATTTATATAATAGATGTCGCAACTCGCAACCTTTAGAAATTTTATTCTGGGCAGGATATTATCTATGGTTATTTATTTTTTATTTTATTTTATTTTATTACGAAATCGAAATACCTACCTGTACCTACCAACAGGGGATCTGAAGGCTGAAGGTATTATTTCATTAAAATTAAACATGTCTAGGAGTATATTGTTCTTAAGAGTCTATAAAGACCTTAATAAGAAAGTAAAATCAATTAATATTTTAAGATGTGCATCAGACTGGGTACCAAAGGAAAAAGAAACTCACACTGGTCAGGTTAGTATGTATATAAAAAAGGGAATTGTAATTGTGGACCCCTAGACAATGCTAAGTATAATCACCAATTCTGATCATATTGTGCACTTTCAACATAAAAGAAATATATCTATCTGTATTATTTATACCTAGAAAGAATTGACAACTGAATAAAACAGCATATGTAACAGGTTATTAACTTGTAATATAAAGTATAGTAAATTTTGTTCTTTGACTATTGTTAAATGCAGTTATTATACTTTGTCTGGTCCAATGAATTAACAAATTTTTGTAACAATATCTTCTAGAAATGGGATGAAGATGATTATCGACTAGCACGATTTGTTGATCGACCAAAACATGTTAATCCTAATTTTGCCATAAGTCTTATAGATGAAATTCCTCCAAAACCTTGTAAAGAGCGTGTCGTATGGTGTGATGGAGGAAGTGGCCCAACAGGCCATCCAAAAGTATATATTAATCTTGTAAGTCAATAGACAACAACTATTAAATAAGTTACTCTTTCTAATCTATATTTTAGGATAAACCCGGAAATCACGCTTGTGGTTACTGCGGACTGAGGTTTTATAAAGAAGATCATCATTAACTACTACAAAAATGTAGAAAATCTAGCTTATATCTATATTTAAATATTGAATAAAATTGTATAGTTCTAGTATTGTTAATTTAAAGCCACAGATGTAAACTTAGATGTATGTGTATGCATTTTGTTAGGTTACATTCATAATTGAACTCTATTATCTAATGGTACGATGTAGTTTACAAAATGATTCAAAATGCAATACCTACAAATATTTTAAGAGGTGACGGAACTTCGAAAATTAAAAATAGAGGATGAAACTTATTTAGTTATAACTTCTGAAACCCTTTGGAGTCATAAATGAGGACATGTTAAGGGTGTGCTACCATTAAATTTAGTTCATTAGTTTTACATTAGATATTCTTATTCGAAACCGGTAAAGTAAACCCTTTAACAGTAACTGATTTTAAAGGCTAGGTTTGCATAGCTGCGGAATAATGTATTGACGAGGCAGCTGATAGGATTTAAACAATACTAAGATATTTGTGTTTAAAGTCATTAAGGATCTGAAAATATCGTTGCTTTTGGAAATTTGGGACAATACACTGCAGAAATACACAGATATGTTGTTAATATTGGGTTAATGCTGGGCCAATGCCAATGTTGTTGTTAGCAGATATAGTTTAGTTTCCTTGTCAAAATTTGCCCAATTATTACAATTTTATTTTTATTATTTACGAAGAAATTTTCATGGCTACCTCGACAATGAGATATTACTGATATGCAGTTATGCAAACCCAGCTTTTAAACAACTAAAATTAGTCGTAAATGGTTCGATTTACCAATTTTGAGCAAGATTACCTATATTATATGAACTGAAAATTTTATGTAGATGATTCTTGCAGAGTTGAAAATAAAAAATTGGGGGAAGAAAGAATGAAATCTGCCTAGCATAACAAACCCCAATGGGGAACCTCTTCAATTTACAACTAAATATGATGGTAGAATTCTCTTACAAGGTCCTGAAAATTTCAACTTCATACTCCAAAGCGTTTGAAAGTTATAACCGCGCCATTATTCCATGGCTAGAAATTGGCCTCAATGATTTGGCATCGAGGGGGATTTTCCCTTTTTATCCTGCCTCATCTCGTGTAGGTCTGGACAGCCTTCGTAGGTGGACTCCATCCGTCGTCTACCCCGACCGCAAATGCGACCGGTGTAGACGCTTTGTGGGACCTCCTTTTGTCCTGGCTGGGCCCCGCCGGTTAGGGCCCTTTCTTTTGGCGCTTTTCTTGCCTCGCCGGCTCGTCTGTGTAAACCCCGGGGGTGGTGTCATGATTATGTGTACTATGGTTGGGTAGGGTAGTGCGGCTATGCAGCCTGAAATGCGCTTTGCTAAGGTGGCCCTTAGGCTAGCGCGGGAGGGGAGGGGTAAGGAGGGTATGGGGAGGTGTGTATGTGTGTGTGTGTGTGTGTGTGTGTCGTCTTCGTGTCTTGATCCTGGCGGTATCTGAAACAGAAAAGGTTAGCGGCAGGGGGGGATGTCGTTGGGGTGGTCAGCCAGGGTTAAAAAGTTGTTCCGAGCGAGCATCCGAGCTGAGCAGACGTGTTCGTGAAGAGAAATGCAGTGCAAGGAGCAAGATCTACCTGCCTTTATTAAGGTTACCTGGAAAGAATCTCTTTCTTTTCTCTTAATCACCGACCTAATCCCCGGCTTAAGCATAGAGGCCGTCGGAATCTTTGTTACAGGTACCTGTGCCGGGATTATGCTCAGATAAGTCCCACTTTAACTTATTGATCAGTTATTTGCATTACTTTAGAATACATTTCTTTAAAATTGCGATCCCCGACAAACAATATACCATACAGACAAATACACTAAAATACACGTACGCCTCCGTAAGGAGGCATCCCCACACGACTAACACGTAAACACACACACACAAAATGTCGAATTCCGAACACGAGGAGAACATATGCATATACATGGACGAGACAGCGAAAGACCCACTTCAAGGGTTTCTGCTTCACCAAAAAACATGACCACTAAAACAGTTTTATACGAACAGCTATCACAAAAACAAGAAAACGAAACGCTAAAACAACAAATACACGAACTCACAGAGCAAAACACCCGACAATACCAACAAATACTAACCATGACACAGCAAATCGTCGATTTGCAAAAAACAATTAAACTTTCGAACCAAAACACCACTAAATAACACCAAAAACTCGACAAACTCATCAACAAACAAATGACAAATAATATACCACAGACAGGCACACACATACGCACAGGGAAACGCAAAAAAACACGGCGGAATCCTCTAGCGAGGACAAAGCCCCCAGTCATAAAAAATCAGGCAAAACAAACAAAACACGACCACAAACACCAAACACGCGCCCCTCAACACCTAAACCCACAAGCGCCCTACAAAACACCCCACAAAACACACAAAAACAGACAGACAAAACCAAACAAGTCCCACCGGTAATCTTGCGAAAGCAAGAACGGTGGACGCAATTACAAAAAATACTCACGACACTTAACATTAATTACACAAAAGTCAAACTGACTAAAGCCGGTATAGCCATATACCCAAACACACCTAAATATCACAGACTATTGACAAAAACACTGACAGGAAAAGGCGAGGAATACCACACCTTCATCCTCAGCGAAGAAAAAACGCTGAGGGTGGTGATACGCGGAATACCTGCGGGTGTTTCGCCAAGTGAGGTCCAACTCGACCTCGCAAGACAAGGGTTCCCCGGTGCAATAGTACACCGCATGACGAGCAGGCAAAATAAACAGGAAATGCCCCTGGTTCTAGTTCAAACCCCACAGGGCCAGGAGGACATCCTGAAGGTAAACCGCTGCTGCTCGCTCGTGGTTCGAGTAGAGCTGCAGCGAAAGCAGGGGGTTGTCACACAGTGCCACCGGTGCCAGCGGTTCGGCCACGGCCAGACCCGGTGCACAGCTGAGCCAAAGTGCGTAAAATGTGGCGAAAACCACAGCACGCACGTATGCAAAAAGGCCAAAGACACGCCCGCCAGGTGTGTAAATTGGGCCGGGCCACACCCCGCCAGCTATAGAGGGTGACCTCTGTACCCCAAAGCTAAAAACACAAACACACAAAACACACACACACACACGACACAAAACACACACACACGACACTAAACACTACACAAACACACAGACAACAACTTCTACCCACCCCAAACACAACCCCGGGACTCACATACGCTGACATGACCAGAAAAACACAAAACACACAAAAACAAAAACACAACACCTCACCACACGCACACACAGACACGACACCCTCCCAACCGGGCGCGGCGGCCCTGATTGACGCAACAAAGCGTCTTCAGGACTTCTGCGTCCAGCTGACGACCATGGTGTCGAATATGCAAAAATTATTCGACTTCTAATGGCTCGTCGGCCCTCCCAACCCTCCTCGCTGAGAATTTCGTCCTGGAACCTTGACGGGTTCCGGGCCAAAAAAACGGAACTCGTGGACATCTTGAACCGTCTAAACATAGACGTTATGGCTGTCCAGGAGACCTACCTCAGCGAGGCATCCCGTACCTCCATCCCTGACTATGACATATACAGACATGACAGAAACCGTAACGGGGGTGGTGTTGCACTCATAGTAAAGAAGTGCATCGACCACTATCCGCTGCAGCGGCTCCAAACTCAAAACACAGAGGCCGTGGCGATAGCGGTGAGATCGCTACGGCATGGAGACGTTGCGGTGGTGTCCTGTTACCACCCACCCAGACTACCACTACTTGACAATGACTTAGACAAAATCCTTTCCTGGCCCCAGACAATTGCCATCGGGGACTTCAACGCGAAGTCCCCCATATGGCACAGCGGGACGACGACCACAAGAGGTCGCGTCCTGCTGAATTACCAAGACAGACACGACGACTTGACTATACTCGGACCGACAGAACCGACACATTACGGACCCGTAGGACGCCCCGACGTTATCGACATTGCCCTCTTAAAATCTATACCGTTAAATGCCCAAATATCCACCCAATACGAAGGGTCTTCCGCCCACAATCCAATATTTCTGGATCTGGGGCGAAGACAGAGATATGAAGGCACCTTCACGAGGAGGTTCACTGACTGGGAGCGTTTCCGAACAGTAATGCAAGGAAACATGGCGCTCCCAGTCATCAGGACCACCCATGATCTGGAGGCGGCAATCCTCTCCCATGAGATTGACATTAAAAACGCCCTGACTCAGACTACGACGGAGACTATTGTTCCCCGACTGACAAACCCCCGGGGCACCCTCCCCGATGACATAAAAAACTTAATACGTGACAGACGACGTGTGAAACGGTTTGCCACCCGCACCCGCCTCCCCCGACACAGACATGACTTAAACGTACTTTACAGACGTGTGAAGGCGGCTCTGTGTGAACTGGCCTAGGACAACTGAGCTGGGCACCTGGAGTCGCTGGATCCACAAGACAACAGCCTCGATCCGCTCGCCGTAAACTTCCTCCAATCTAAGGTAGTGTGGGGGTGGTTTACACGAACCAGGAAAAAGCCGAGGCTTTCGCCGACAGCCTGGAACTGCAGTGTAGACTGCCTCAGCTGCCCAACGAAGACGAGGAATTCGAAATAGTGACTGAGTGCGCGGCCCGACGCGTCGACAGAGAGCCAGACAATGACATAATTCACCCCGCAATTCCTGACGAACTAAGGCTGACAATACGTAGACTTAAAAACAGAAAAGCCCCCGGACCCAACAATATACATAACACGACTCTTAAACGACTACCACACAAGGGCCTCAAGGCCCTTCTAAACATAACAAACGAGACACTCAGACTAAGACACTTCCCTTCCCGCTGGAAAACAGCAAACTTAATCCTTAGCCCAAAACCCAACAAAGATCACACCATCCCATCCAACTACCGGCCCACTAGCCTGCTTTCGGCTATGAGCAAAGTGGTAGAAAAAATTATCCTAACCCGTCTAAGAACCCTCTCCCAAGAACTGCGAGTCATTTCCGACGAGCACTTCGCCTTCCGAACCAATCACTCCACTGAACTCCAAATCCTTCGCCTTACCGAGCACATCACGGCGGCCTTCAACAGGGGACAGTACCAGAGATATCCCCCTGCCCGCTAACCTTTTCTGTTTCAGAGACCGCCAGGATCAAGAAACGAAGACAACGACACACACACACACACACTCCCCATACCCTCCTTTCCCCTCCCCGCCCCTCCCGCGTTAGCCAGCGAAGCAAGAAGAGCGCCAGAAGAAAGGGCCTTGCCGGCGGGGCCCAGCCAGGACAAAAGGAGGTCCCACAAAGCGCCTACACCGGCCGCATTTGCGGTCGGGGTAGACGACAGATGGGGCCCACCTACGAAGGCTGTCCAGGCCTACACGAGATGAGGCAGGATAAAGAGGGATAATCCCCCTCGATCCCAAATCATTGAGGCCAATTTCTAGCC